>NW_003163308.1:274977-388984 GCF_000004985.1 Naegleria gruberi
ACCCAGGCATCATTCACTGTCGATTGTAGAGTTTCATTGCATTTGAAATGTGAGAAGAGAGAACATCATTAGTTATCACTGTTGCAAAAATTCTGTGTCTTGAGAACAATGAATTTATTGTGAAAGTTCATTAAGGTAGGGAAAGACATACTTGTGGAATGGCTGATGTCTTTTGAGGTAATCTAATGGAGTTTCTCCATTGATATCTTTTGCTTGAACGTCGACATTGTATTTGAGGAGGAGAGGAATGAGACACCATCTTGTGGCTATCATGCAGATTTGATGGAGAGGAGTGATTCCTTCATTGTCAGCAATATGAATCAAGAGAGGCTGTTTTTCAATAATGGTAACAATTGAATCACTGGTAATTCTTTGATTTTCAATTGCAAAATGGAGTGCAGTGGCTGATAGAATCTTTGTTGATTTGACTTTTAGCGATTTTTCCAACAAGCTCTCAGGAGGTAAATAATTCAGAATGTATGAGAATGCAACACCATCCATACCATCACACATGATATTTACCAAGTTTGTTTGGAAATGTTGATCAGCATAGAAACCGTATTGGAAAGGTTTGAATAATTCAACCTTCTCCTCAGGAGAGCAGTGTTCGCAAAGGAAGGCCATTAATCTACAATTCTTATTGGTATTAATAATGGTGGCCAGGTTTGTTTTCAATTTTGGAATATCTAATTTACACAGATTTTGTTTTAATAAACGTGACCAGTGATCCAACAATACTTGTCCAAAATCAGGTCCCAAACATGAGAAAATTTGTACTACTTGGTTTGAGATATCCCACCCACTATGAATTAATAGAGCTACATTTTTCTCTGATAAATTTTGGGTACTACTCAAGAAAAGCTCACCATTATGATAAGTATTACAGAGATAGATAAAATATTGTAATATAGCAAACTTTCTAGGAGTAGAAACAAAATTGGCCAATTGGTCATCGATATTTAAAACTACATGAAATAAGATATCGCTAAGAATAAATACTTACTGGCTGGAGGATATCTGGTGAGGACAAAAGTGGCAATATCTTTCATAGTTTCAATAGAGCATTGGCCTTCATTGGAAACAATACTGAATAATCCTTTTGTTGAATACCATGGATTGTTAGACTTTTGGATATCTGACATGTTGATTGAAGAAATATAAATGCTACGCTCTGATGTTGGGATATCTTGCACTTTTTCTGAATTTACATAGATATTATGATTTGGAAAGGTTGCAAACAATATAGGCAATCTCTGTTGTGTCCACAATCACCTTAAGGAATATGGTTTTCACACTTGAAAGCTTTGCCAACATTGCAAAAGTATTACCAATCACTGAAAGTCTTTCGAAATAGGTAACTGTAACACTCTCCAAACTTTCCAGAGTTTCTTCGTGAACATAATTAATAAAGAACATCATATTTCTGCCTCCCTCATACATATCATAACATTCCATTTCTAATCTTTCAATCTTGTTCAATTTGGAAACAATTTCAGCTAAGAGGAGTGGGCTACTCATATCTGAAACGCAAATTTTGAGGGCTTTTACATAATCATTCATATTATCATTTGTCATTTCAGCCATTTCAAGTTCTTCATCTGTATCCTCGTCCATATTCTGAAAAGTTTGGCACACTTCATAGTAGGATAGTGCCGAGTGTATCTCTCTTCTTGTAGTGCTTTGGGTTCCTTCCAATGTTTTCCATGTACTTACTGGTGAAGATTCCTTTTTGAATTTAGGTTTGAAATTCCCTACTGTTGTATACAACTCTTCAACAAGATTCTTCTCAATGGCCTCTAGTTCATCTAAATTCATTGAATTTAAATCAATTTTATCATCAACAGATGTTGTATCATTTTGAGTATCTGAATCATCTTGCATTTCTCTAAATTCAGGATAGATTGGATCCTTAAGTGGTTTCTGTGTGTCTGGTGTTGGAAGGTTGAAGAATTTATAATCAGTACTCTTTTCATCCAAATACTTATTCTGCATTTCTAATAAATATTTAATGACCTTCACTCTATACGAATATAATATAGGAGAAATAGAGTTGAGGAAAACTGTAAGATCAAGAGTTTCATCCTTCATTCTTTTAAACATTGATTGTTCTAAATGATTTCTTACCGATTGTGAAACCAATCGATGTTTGATGTATGTGAAAAACCATGGATCCCTTACGGAGATGGTTTTTCTAATAGCACCTCTCTTATCATAATATGTAGCTCCACCATAAACATTAGAGTAGGTTGGAATGAAGGAAATAATTTCAATCTTCACATCCAGTGGCAAAACTGTCAATGTTGATGCCGTAATATTTTGATCATCAGCATTATTATTGACAGAAGAATGATTTTGTAAAAGATCCTTCAATATCCACAATCTTGCTACCTTCAAACAATCTCTGTACGGAGAGAATTTAGTTTGAATATCAAGCTTATCCTCCTGAACAACATTTTGCAAGGAATTCTTCATGGTGGCCATGCAATTTCTTTGGATGAGCTTTTCCATCAATTCTCTATTCTCCTGAATACCTAGCAAATTATGCCTTGGTGTGCCTGGTCCTCCTGTTGACTTTCTAGCTGTCTGTCTTGTTCTTGCCATTTTTTTCAAAGTGAATAATCAGCAACAAGGTAATGATGACTACATTTTTTGATATTAATTTTTTGTAGTGTTACGATTTTTTTCGTTTCCTCCAATACCTTGAAATTCTTACCTTGAAACAATATATTAAATAATATTGTTAATATTTAATTGAAGAAAAGAAAACCTTACAAGAAGAATCATCATTTTGAACTTAAATTTAGAAGAGTGATGCTCCTTCCATTTATCTTCTATTGGTAAGTCATTAAAAGAAAAAGCCTCCATTAGCAGAATCCTCACAAAATTCACATTAAAAAATGTACAATACCCAACAACAATCTTCCCCGCAACAACCAAGACTTTCATCAAAGGTTGAATTGCACATTTCATGCAGAGGATTGAAGAATGTGAGTTGTTTATGTGAAGATTTGCAATTTAATAATTATTCGTTAATTTGTGATGATTTTGTTGATTTTATTAAATGATCATCTAATGATGATTTTATTAAATAAGATGGATTTACTTTCAAAGTCAGATCCAAAGGTTTTAGTTTATGCAGGATTTCCTCCGAATAATCCACAATACGTAAGTAAATAATTAGAAATTTCTAGAAATATTATTGGAAAGGCTTGGAAATTATTGGGCGAAACTGAATGCATCAAGGATAATTTAAATCCAAACTTTTCAACTACTTTTACAGTTGAATATTGTTTTGAAGAACTTCAACACTTGAAATTCTGTGTCTATGATATTGATAATAATACTGCCACATTATCGGATGATGATTTTATTGGAGAGACAACTACAACACTAGGTGAGTATTGAAATCTTAAGAGTTTAGATACCAATTTATTGAATTAAAATACAGGTGAAATTTGTGGAGCTAAAGGACAAAAATTAATTAAACATCTCTATGCCAAGGGTTCAAAGGTTTCAAGAGGTACCATCATTGTAACTGCCGAGGAAGTTAATTCAAATGCCACTGATGATGTGGAAATTGCCTTGGCAGGTGTTACACTTCCAAAGGTATGTGTTAAATAATTTCACAGAAACTTATTCTACAATTTATTATTTAATCTTACAATAGATGGATTTTTTTGGAAAGGCAGATCCAGTACGTAATTAGTTATTAGCAGATTTATCTAACATTTGTCAAGTTTTATGTTGTACAAAAAGCATCTGAAAGTGGTCAATTCCTTTCAGTTTATCAATCTGAAACCATCATGAATAATTTAAATCCAATTTGGAAGCCAATGCGAATTTCTTGTGCCAAATTGTGTAATGGAGATTATCATAGAAGTTTGAAAATTTCTGTATACGATTGGAATAAGCACTCTGCTCCAGATTTTATCGGAGAGGTTGAAACTAATTTGGATGCTCTTCTTAAGGCTAGTGTTTCTCTTAAACTACAAAATCCAGCAAAGAAAAAGGGAAATCATGGCGATCTTATTGTCAAGTCCTCCAAGATTACTAAAAATCCAACCTTCTTGGAATTTTTGGCAGGTGGAATGAAAATGAACATGTTGGTTGCAGTTGACTTTACTGCTTCAAATGGTCAACCAGAATTACCTCAATCTTTGCACTACAATAGACAAGGACAAATGAACCAATACGAACAAGCTATTAGATCTGTTGGACAAATTATTTCTGACTATGATAGCGACAAATTGTTCCCATCTTTTGGTTATGGAGGATATTTACCAAATGGTATTACATCACACTGCTTTGCTTTGAATGGTAATCCACAAAAACCAGAATGTTTTCAAGTTGACGGAATTCTTCAAAGTTATAGACAAGCACTGTATACCGTAAAACTTTCAGGACCAACTCATTTTGCTCAAATTATCAAAACAGCCTGTCAATATGCTTCTGTTCCAATAAGTCAATCAAACCAAGAATATTTTGTCTTGCTCATTTGTACTGATGGTATGATTAATGATATGCAGGAAACTATTGATCAAATAATTGAAGGATCAGGACTCCCACTTTCAATTATTATTGTTGGTGTTGGTGCAGCTGATTTCAGCTCTATGGAAACACTGGATGGCGATAATGCTGCCCTCAGATCTGGCCGTACTGGAAGAACAGCTCTTCGTGATATTGTCCAATTTGTACCATTTAACAAATTTGCATCAATGCCATTTACTGCTCTCAGTAAGGAAGTTCTTGCTGAAATTCCAACCCAAGTAACTCAATTCATGAAAATGAAAAATTTAATGCCAAACCAAAGAGTAGTTATTCAGGAATATGTTCCACCTGAACCAAGCACTCCATCCACCACAACTACTCAAATGTATCCAAGCAATGATCCACCAAGAGAAAGAAGTATGTCAGAAAGTTTCAATCCAAATACTTCCAATTCCAATCTTAATTCCATTCCAAACCAAGTTCCACAACAAGGTATTCCACAACAACAAGTTCCACCAACTTATGGAGTTCCTCCTCAACAAGGTGGTTATCCACAACAGGGTTATCCTCAACAACCAACTGGTCAACCTCAACAATATCCTCAACAACAAGGTGGTTATCCAATGCAACCTCAACAATTTGGTGGATATCCTCAACAGCCTGTTGGTGGACAACCTCAACAATTTGGTCAACAAGTTCCACCTCAACAATATGGCCAAATCCCTCCTCAACAATACAGTCAAGTCCCTCCACAACAAGGTTACCCACAACAAGGTGGATATCCACAACAGGGTTATCCTCAACAACCAACTGGTCAACCTCAACAATTTGGTCAACAAGTCCCTCCACAACAATATGGCCAAATCCCTCCTCAACAATACAGTCAAGTCCCTCCACAACAAGGCTATCCTCAACAAGTCCCACGTAATCCTCAACAACCTGAAAATCCAACCATCCCTCAATACAAAATTTAATTTATTGTACTTTATTTACCAATTCCTTTCATTTCTATCGAATACATATGTCAATTTGAACCAATTTATGTACTGCAATAAAATCAGCTTTGATTCAAACATAGAAATAAAGAAAGGTTTCACCTGTCTGTTGATTACTAGTGATACAATGCACCAAATATGATGATTGCTTCAAGCCGCTCCAATATTTTTTTGATGAACTTTTAAATCTCCATTTGAACTTGTTCAATGTAATTTTCATTAAGGAGTGCCAAGCTATTTATTCATGTATAATACCTCAACTAAGTGTAAGACAAATCACTAGTAGGATATTGTTTTTCTTGAATACTATTTTGATAATATTATCATCATATAATTAATCTCAAAATTTGTCTTGTTTCCATATAGGGCAATAAATACTCTTAGTGGAGTGGTTTGATTAATTATACATCCTAAAAATTATAAAATCTCCTATTAAGGACGTTTTTTCAGTTAATTTCTATCTTCACTTTGCGCAACAAGCACCATTATTTAATAACCCTCTCAAATAAATTAGATCTATAAATTCAACCACCACTCGCAGAGTATTTGTGTTCAATGATTACGGAAAAGTTTTTAAACAAACGAAGATGAAGGTAACGCCCGCAGGAAGTAATCATTTTAATAATAACACTCAATCATCATCATCCTTTCTCAGTCGACTCTCTTATATGAGAGCCTTTGAGGAAGCAATTCCAAACCAAACAGCAGGAGGGCTGTTCAACACAGGAAGAGGATATTGCATCGATTCAATATGTTCCATCAAGGCTTTTGTTATTATGTTTTTAGTTTTGACAATATTCATCACTTGCGTTGTGATTTGGATTATTATCATGGTTTTAATATCATCACAGGTGGAAATAACAATGGCAATCGCCTCAATAATTGTGTGGTGTACATTTGTTGTATCGATCACAATCTTCTCTATACTATTAGCAGTGGGGGTACACTTTTTGATAAAAAAGCCACTATTTGTACTAACAAGACAACTTGGTACCATGAAATCACTCCGATTTGATGCAATCCAAAAACTTTCCTCAATTCTCTATGAATTCATACCACTCTATGTGGCCTTTAATGAATTGAATAATTTAATGAAGGATATAAGGCCCTTCATTCCAGAATCCATTACAAGACAATCTGATGAAGAAGTACTGGACTTGGATGAAGAAGAACGGAGAAACAAGCAAATGATCGAAATGAGAAAGAAATTAATGCCAATTGCTAAGAAAATTGCAGCTCAACAGAAACCAATTACAAAGGTAATAACGGTACAGAAATCAAAATCGAGAGTTGATTTGAACACTCTCAAACCAAACATTAATGAGCAAAAGACAAACGAACAAAAACCAGTTGAATCAATAACTCCACAACAAAAACCACAACAACAAACGCCAATGGCAAGTTCATTATTGGATCCAAACTTGGAGGAGAGGCCAAACTCTGCAGTGGACAAATTAAGGAACGCAGTTTCCAAGGCAGTTGCCAAAGCAACAAAACCAAGAATCGAAGGTTCTCTCTCTTTGCAAATCAATGTCAACCTTCATGATAATATGTCTGAAGTTAGTAGTGTCTTTAATTCTTCAAGAGAGTTTGGCTCCAACTTGGGAAGTGGATTTTCACCTGAATTTAAAAAAAATTTTGGGTTAGGGTTGACTTCACACATTACAACAATAATTATTATTCAATTTAGAAACTTTGACGGAAAGAGTTATCCAAATACTGCAGATTTATTGTCAGTATTTACATTGCTTTTCCAAAAAGTCCAAAGCGTTAGCAGGCAATTCAGAGGAAGAACGGCTATCATCACTCCAAAGGTTCTCATGATCAGTTTTGAAGTTGGTAAAAACGCGGAAAGAAATGCCTTACTATGTGCTCTTCAATTAGAAAAACAAATGCAATCAGTCAATACACAGCTCACAGAACAGGTAAATCTTCCCCCAGTAGAATTTGGAATTGGTGTTTCGAGGTCTGAATGTTTGGTGGGTAATATTGGTACGGCTGCTGTGAGATATTCTGCATTGATTGGAGCTTGTTCAAGCAATGCATTGCGATTAGCTGCTCTGTGTGCATACTTTGGTACTTCAATTCTTACCGATGAGTCGCTAACGCTTGCTCTTAACATTGGTTTCATTACACGTGCTGTCCACTTTATGCACAAGAAATCAATCCTTGATGAAAAATTGTGCCTCGATGATGATGATGTGAATAAGCAAACAATTTTTCAATTGTTGGGCGAGAGAAAGATTTTGGATGATGAATGGTTTTACGAAATTCAACAACAAGAACAAAATAACTTGTATAAGGAATTCGATCAAGCATTTGAATTATTGAGAGGAGATGTTAACATGACCTTGTTGAAAGAAATATGTGGAGTGTTTGAAGCCTATTCAAGTAAGCATCCAACTGATAAGGTTGTTTCATTGCTTTATGCTCAATTATCAAAATATTTACAATATGATGCTGAAGAAGTTGTGGAAGCAATAAGAGCCTTTAGTTTAGAAAAGACCGATATCCCACTTCACACTGATCCATCATTCATTCTTTAAGTTGTTGTATGTGACAGGTAGCTACCAAGTACTTTGCAATCACAACCGTTTTATTCAATGATATTAAAACAAAGAGCCGATCCAAAAACAGAGTTCTAACAAAAAAGCAGAAGTTAAACTAATGAAAATAGCTTGGGACAAACTTCTAATACTGAAATTCATCAAATATTTTGAGGAAGATAGTGAAATTATAAATGATTTTACTTCAAAATTTAATTTATTGTTTAAATTTACAATCCTTCATTTCTATCGAGATACATGTCGAGCTGATCTAATTGATCATCAGTAGCAAATTCTGACAGAACCATATCTACCATTTTGAAATTTCCAGCTACAGCATCTATGATTGGCTGGTTGGTTTGAATGAATGTATCTTCCAAATATAATTTTCTTAGTGTGTGATTTTGTTTTACAATCTTTACAATAGAGTCCACAGATTCGTCGTCAATACGTGCATTAAAACTCAAATCTAACTCTTGAAGGCAAGTATTTTCGAGAATTGCATTCGATAACTCTTCAACATCATCGTTTGAAATATTCTTGTTTTGTAAATTTACAGATTTGAGCATTGGGTTATTCTTTTTCAATTCCTCACAAATAACTCTAACATTACCATCCTTAATCAGTCTTTGAAGAATGATCATTTGTTGTCTTTCCTTTTCCTTTCTGAGCTTTTCAGCTGCTTCTTGTTCTAAACGTAATTGAGCCTCTTCACGTTTCTTCTTTTCTGTGACTTCAATTTGTTTGATTTGTTCATCCATCTTCTCTACCTCTGACTTTGGCAGGTAGATTGGATAAATATTCTTTATACGTTCCTTCATGAGTTCAATTTCGTAAGGTTGTAAGAATTTCTCTGGATCTTTTTGTTTTTCAATGAGAAAGTTCAGGCTCGAGTTGAATTCTGTTCTCTTTGAGGATTGATTATGATTCAAATCTTTAGCTTGCTTCAATTCAGTCTTGAGCATGGAAACAAGTGACATTTTAGATTCTACAGATTTGATCCACTCTCCTAATTTTCCAGATTCATTCATTTCGGACATGAGATTGGCAAATTGTTGGGATAGTCTTTCCTTTTCATCATCGAGCTCCTGTTTTGCTCTTCTATCTTCTTCTTCTTCTTGTAAACGTTGGAGACGAATCCTTTCTTCAACTTCCTTCTTTTTGGCTTCTTCGATTCTTTCCCTTTCCAATCTATTTTCTTCTTCAATTCTTTCCAATTCTTTTTGTTTTCTTAATTCTTCTGCCTTTTCCAATTCAGCTTGTTCTTGTTCTCTCTTCAATGCAGCTTCTTGTTCCAATTTACGTTGTTGTAACATTAGTGACGAGTCAGATTGCTGAGAGGATTGATCTCTGGCAGATTTTTTAGAACGTGTGGAATCCAAATCAGAATCAGATTCATCCATGAGCATTTTCATCTTTTCTTCCAATTCCTTCTTCTTTCTCAATCTTTCCTCAATTTCTCTTTGATGTTCCTCTTCACGTTCCTTATCTTCTTGTTCAGATTTAGCTTTCAATTTTTGGTAGAGGGACATTTGTGAATCGGAAAATCCTGGAACGTTTAAACCAGGCACTGGGGAGTGAGTACTATCTGTCACAGATGCACTATCTGTCGAATGAGTATGATGATGAACTGTTGAAGCATTATTTGTAGATTCAGATGTCATTGAATCAGTATCCTCGTGTGTTGATTCATCTGTTGCAGTATGACTGTTATGAGTAGTTTCCTCTTCGTGTGTTGTTGAAATATTATTGGCTGTTGGGGTTGGACTGTTATCATTAACAATTTTTGAAAGGAGTTGTGGATCTTCTGGTGCTCCAGAGAATAAACTATTTCCTCTCTTTCTTTCAAGATTTTTCAAATCTGCCACAAATTTACCAAAATCTTTGTTTTTCTGAATTTGTGTTTCTCTTGTGTAGGCATCTAATTACGAATTATTAGAAATTTACATTATTCGAAACAACATACCCTTATAGAATTTTAACAATAATTTAGCATCTTCATCACCATTCAGGGCCATATTTTGAACATCCATTGCCAAGGTATAGGATTTTCTTCCACTTCTTCTTCTGAGAGCAACTCTTTCCTCACTTATACCTCTCTCATGATGTGCTTCGGCAGCAGTTGATTCTCCACCAACACCAACACTGCCTGGTTGTGATTTACTCACTTCAGACAAATCCAATTTTCCCAACGAATTTCCACCCATCAAAATTGCATGTGATTTAGAACCCTGTTGATGTGTTGCTGTTTCAAATGATGAATTAATATCACCATCATCCGAATCAGAATCTTCATCCATCTGTGAGTCCTTTCTCTTGAAAAAGTCAAAGATACTCTTTCTACGTTTCTGATGTCTTCTTCTATTGGTATTTCTACTTGGTGAGGAATTATTGGATGATGATGTTGCTGCTGAAGTATTATTCGAAACATCTCCCTGTGAGTGATTCAATGATGAGGAATTTGCTGTTGAAACAGCAACATGATGTTGTTGACTGTGAGAACCAGCAATTGTATTACTTCTTGGCGTTTTACTGCTGCTTGGTATTTCGGAGGATGATATTTCAGAGGAGGAATTGTGAATGACTGGAGAGGTTGTGGTTGTTGTATTGGAACGTGGTGAAGCTATGAAAGCAACAGATTTTCTTCTGTCTTTTTCATTGGTGACTTCCTTCTTTTTGAATAGTGACTTGATGCCAACCATTTTTAAGTAGTGTACTAGGCTGTTATGGAGAGAGCTAGTGAAGAGGGTTGGCAGGTGAAGGTTTGTTTTTTTATTTTTTTTATTTTGAAGATAAGTTTGATTGGTTGACAAGTACCTCAGATGGTGTGCATTGAAGTAAATGGGGTATTCGATAACTTTTTAGGGTCATTAAGAGTGCCATGGATTCGAATCAGTTATTCGATACAATATAGGAATGTTCTGTTAATAAATGTGTAATGTTAAAAATTTAATTCATTCTTACGAGATTGGAATCAACAAGGAAAACTTTACAAATGAGGGGACCTTGGATTGTGTAGGCAATCTTTTTGTAAGGACGCCAACGAAGACCAACAGAATGTTTACCTTGAGGGAGCTTGGCAGTAACGTAAGAAATTGGTTGTGTGAAGGCAAACTCCAATCTTGAAATTTTGACTTCTGACATTTCTACAAATTCAATACCTGAAAGAGCTGGGTGTGGTTTTTGGTTGACTCCATCCAAGACAATTACATAATCACCACAAGAGTCTGCAATATAATATTCAATTAATAAATTTCCTTCTCTTGGTACATCAATTTCAACAATTGATGATGGAATAACTTGCATTTCTTCAATTCCTGGATTTGCAGTAAAAAGTGGTTGATTGGTATTCTTCACATGGAGAGCAAGTAATTGAATTCCATTAATATTACTAGTAGATGAAGGAGTAATTGTTGGTTGTTGAAGAGAAGGAATAATTGGATTAATTACTGGTGATTGTTGTTCTTTAACAATTGGAATAATTGGTTGTTTTTGTTTTTCAATAGCAGATCCTAATTCTTCCAATCGAAGATGACAAGCAGTAATCAAATCATCCAATCTATAAAAACGAGCCTCGGATTTTAATCTGAGTAATTGTTTTACAGTCAAATTATTAATACTAAGTTCAGGAACCTTACTATATCTAACCCAATCCAAAATTGCTTCAAATAATTCACCATTCAAATCAACAAATAAATTTCCTGTTTCATCATATCCGAAATAATCACCAAATGGAAAACTTTTATCATTAGATTGATTGATAGATTGAATTGTTTGGAATGGGTTTGATTGTGTTGTTGTATTTGGTTTTCTACTCTTTAACGTTGGAATATTATTCAATTCTTTAAATATTGGGATGGATTTTAAAGTCTTGATGGTGGTTACAAATTTTCTTCCACCAACATTGATCTCTACTGATTCACCCGAAGGTTGAATAGATGACGGTGATGAGGAAGAAGGTGGTTGTTGAAGAGGTTGAATAGTTGGTTGTGGTTGATGTGATGGTACAATAGGATTAAAACGCTGAAGATTGAAAGGATCCATTTTTTTTAATTATAATTTTATAAAAGATAATTTTCATCATCTAACTTTGAAAAGCAAACTCTTATTATTAATCCTTGTGCTGTTTTGAGAACTATTGGCCATGTTACATTGATGAGTTAGTTTATAAAGATGACTTTACAAAAAAAATGTCAAGACTTGATCAATTGCCTGTAGAGGTTATGGATGAAATTGTTAATTTTCTGGCTGATTCCAATAGTGATGTAATTAATTTTTCATCATGCAGAAAGTCTATCAGAGAGGAATTACTTGAATCAAATGTATTGGTAATTTCATTGAAAATTTCTTCCGATATTAGAAAGGTGGGGAATATGAATTTGAAAAGATTGAAAGCAATAGAAAAGAAGAAGAATCAAGCAAGCAAAGAATATGAGATTAAACAAGAGGAGAAGGAAACTAAAAAGAGAAAATTTGATGAATATATTACACAAGATAAGGAAAATCAATATATAACTCGCTATAACAAGGAAGAGGATAGAGAACCACTCGTCCAAATTAAAAAGGCCTTCTCATTAATAGATTACCGTAAACGAGAATCTAATACAGCATTTCCAGGGTATGAGTTTGAGAAATTACTAATTACTCAAACTCAGAATAATATGAATGTCTCTAAAATATTTACAAAGAAAATTGATGCAATTATTGAAACTCAAGATATCAAGAAATATTGGACTCGTCTACTGAAAGACTATTTTTATTTTGAATGTGGAGAGGAGAATTGTAAAATTATTGTTAACTGTGTTTTTCAAAAGGTTGAATATACTTCTTGGACCTTTAGGAAGGTGTATGATACCTATCCAAGCTTTGTCATTCATAAGGGAAAATTTAACATTGAATCGGATAATTTTTCATTTAAATCACAGGAAAATGAGGAAAGTAAGTTTCAATTTAGCATATTTCTTAAATTTTTATCAGAAGGAGGAAGTTGGCGATTATACAACAATTCAGACTTATTACTTGATTCAGAAGAGTTGGGAGATATCCAAATCGAAATTGAAAAGGTTGACGCTTTAAAAAGAAGAATATTTGGAGAGGATGTAAACAAAATTAAGGATCACATATTTTTGATTATACTGCTATCCTTACTCGGTTTTAGATACACTGAGAGCAGGCAATCTATCACTTTTTTGAAACGAAAATAATCTCACTTTATTTATCACATTGTTATCACTCAATCGAGAATGGCTATTTAACAATATCTATAACCGCCATATCCACCATAGTATGGAACACCATAACCATATCCTCCATAATATGGAACACCATAGCCATAACCACCATAATATGGAGCTGAATAAGCACTTCCGTAATTGGTGCCATAACTAGATGGACCAGTGTAATAAGATCCATAACTTGAATATGGTGAATAGTTGACTGCACTGATTTGATTGGAATAAGCTTGAGTATTTTGAGCATATTGATTGTAACTACCACCTGTTACTCCATAGTTTTGACCAGCACCACCATAAGAACCATAATTGTTTCCATAATTATTGCTGTATTGACAGTTGGCAAATGCAAGACACAATACGAGGGCAATGAGACAGCTGCACAATGTTTTAATCATTTTTAGATGTTTTTGTTTTGATTTGTTGATAAAGTCTCAGATAATTGTTGGGTATTTAAATGAATTTCCATATTGCATACCATATTTTGAGTTGGATTTGGAAAGTTTTTATTTTAGGAAATTCAACAGTTTTGAAAATCCACTTTTCTAAACTTGACGAATAACCATTTACATCTTTGCTGATTGAAATTGAGTGTCCAGTCAATATCAATTAAGATTTTTGAATAAACTCTTTGAAATAAGTACAAACGATGCTATGGGGAAACTGTAGTTAACATTCAGACCTTAGGTATAGAAGATTACAAAAAAAATTCATGATCCTATTCATGAATGCATTTCGAATTACCTTACAATCTTTTCAACTCAGAAACTAAAAGTTCATCAAGAGGAACAATATCAATACATGCTATTTCACACAAGTTTTTGAGGTTCTTTTTTATTGTTTTTCAAGAAGGCCCAAAAACAGACTCAAGCTTTAATTTTTCAAAAAGGAAAAAATGTTGCCATCATCAGATAGTAACACATCAACAGCTACTACTGCGCAAAATGGTGTGAGTAGTGATGGTGATTGTTGTTATTATTCAAATAATGTTGGATCATTTGGAGAAATGTATTACCGATTGTTAAAAAGGTTTCGGGATGAAGAAATGGATGGCAAATATGAAAAGGATCATAACATTTTGATTACAGCTGATTCTTTATTGCATGCTTTTCATTATAGTTACAAATCGATATTGGAGTCTATTGAAGTGCAAATATTATTTCCAAAATGTAAACATTTATTTACCAAGTTATTTAAAAGTATGAAGGAAACTTTGATTAAACATAAATTTTCGGACTTTGCTAATCCTTCTCCTCACTCCCTGTTGAATGGATTTGAGTTGGAACCAAGACCTATTGGTCTTATAGAGCAAGGATTATATGATTTGGATTTTTTCATAACACTTTCCACATCTCTCATTCATGGAAAGGTTGAGGATTCATATTTTATGCAGAATAGACATAATGTACATTATTTATTTGAATTAATTCATAGAAGATGCGAACTTGGAAATGATTTCAGTTCATCATGCTGTTTATTTACAATTTTCGGAGAGAAGAGGTTTTTGGAATTTAGACTCTATCAACCAAATTGGTTTTACATTAGGGATTACATGAATAATTACTTTAAATTATTGAGTTGGTGTAATAATACATTTATGGACATTACAAACATTCAACAATTTACACTCATTTTGTTGGTGTGGCTTTTAGTTGAAGAATCTAAAACTCTTGGTTGTGAATATTCTCAAATTGAACATTGCTACAAGAATATGATTGGAATCTCAGATTCTGCCAATTGTGATGATATCACTACTACTTTGAGAGAATATTTCAATATGACTGAATCTGGTACGGAAAAGATTGCAGAAAAGCTTTACTACACTCTTACTCTTCCTGAAAATGAAAAGGCCATAAGAGAAATTCAGCAATTTGTAATTAAGAAGAATATTGGGCTGAATCAAATTTCTAATGCCAATTTAAAATCACCAAAAGAAGGAGTTGGTCACAAGGATGAATTTACATTTTGCTTTTTTGGAAGAAAGTTCACTTTGGATTCATTCATATTCCATAATGTTACATTTGACAGACTTAAAGATGAAGAAAATATGAGATATCTTCCTAGAGTTATTCCAACAATTTTAGATGTTGGATACACATTTTTAGATTCTCCTGTTGCTGAGGAAATTTTAAAGAACACTGATCCATATCATGACATTGTGCTTGACAAGTTGAATGAACTCAAAACCAGTATTAATGAGTACAATTCCCATCCAAGCATTCATAATATATGGCTTGATACTTTGAAAGGGTTATCGACTATTTCACCATTGTTCCAAAAGGTGGAAAAGTATACCGCCAAAGTGTTAATAACCCAATTTTCAAGCTTTTCTCATCTCAAATATGACTCTTCACTATTTGCAAAGCAGCACATTGAAACAGATATTGAGCTTATGGTAAATAAGGAAGTATTTGATATTGATACCGAAGCATCAGAATATGTGGATATTGGATTTCTTGTTGAGGGAAGCACCACTTTCTTCACAAAATTTGTTGCATTAGTAACTTTTGTCAGAGATTTACTTCAAAATGATGTTCAATTTAGCTCAATGCCCATCAGCTCAGAATCTGTGAAATTCTATAACAATTTCATCTCAACCCTGTCAGTGCTAGCTGAAATTAATAGGAAACAAACTGAGACTGGAGAAAAGTTGACTGAACAAGAAACGTCGTTTTTATCCAACATGATATTTGCAAAGAAGGATCCAAAACAATTCAAAACACAAACATTCAAACAAGTGTTGGGTACTACCTCTCAAAACTATTCTGTCAGTGGCTGGTATCCTAACTTGTTTTTCAAAAGAGATGATGCAGGAAGATTCAAACCAATAGTGATTGACATTCACAGATATCCAGATGTTGATAATGGTGTAATCTTGTGGGAGGCAGTTGGTCCCATTCATCTATTTGAAATGTCTCTAAAGGATAAAAAGTTCTTTGGACCAATGTTCTCTCAATTCGAATTCATAACACCATACACCACCAAATTGAATAATGCAACATGGAAGAGTAAGCTCCAACACCCAAATCTTGAATATAACGAGTGGATGAAAATGTTGAGTACTGAAATTTGTTTAGGAAAGAACTTTATTGGATACAGTCATTTGGATCACTTTACATGTGCTGAGTATACTACTGGCTCTCCACCTTCTTCAGGGTCTTCATCCTCTCCAAACTCTCCCAGCACGCCCAATGTTGGTGAATAAAACATCTCTTTACTGAAAAACATAAATTCTTGTCATCTTGGCAATTTATTGGAAGCAAAATTGCACATAACGGTTTTTAAAGTTAAACAAATAGAGCGCCAAAACTTTCAGTTACACATTTTAAAATTCATCTAAATAAAAAAATAGCACCACACGAAACACAAGGTTGTTGCTCTCCTGCTGTAAAAATATCAAAGACTTGATAGTACCCCGACCAACAAGAAGAACATCATCAACAACAGCAAAATGTTAAAACAATTATTAGGAGAAATTGATGGCATTGGAAAGTCATCGATGGATGGTTTACATTCGCTGTTCGAGTCTCAAATGAATGATCTTACCATGAGAGCACAAAATTATAAGGAACAAATAACAAATACATCATCATACTTTTATGCTACTCCATCATTTAAAGTGGGAGTGAAAGGACAATTAAATAGTAACAAGAAACCATTCCCGTTCTCCTTCAATTCTGGCAGTGCAAAGAAGACACCACTCAAGAGTCCTCCACATCTTCATAAAACTCCAATCGGATCACCTCATTCATTTAGAAAACAAACACCTCTTGGTACAAGGAATTTTGATCAGGAACTTAATATTCAACCACACAATGTAACAATATCACAATCACCTCTCTTCAAATTTAAATCACCAATAGCAATGACCTCTGGTGGAAATAAGAAGAAACGAAAGTCTTCTTCCGTATCCAAGAGAAATATGTTATCGCCACCACCAATGATCGATTCAAATGTTGAATTGCCAAAGGAAATTGAATTATATGCACCAATACCTCCTCTTGAATTTGATAAGGATTTGGGTATTGATAAAGATGATGAAATGGACACTGATTCAATTAAGCCAATAGAGCCAGTCTTGATGAGTAAGAAGAATTCAGTGATGAGTGTAGATATGGAACTTGGTGTTGTTACTGCCTTACCTCAACCAGAAAGCAAGCAAGAAATGATTTCATCGCCACCACCTCCACAAACAATTACACTCCTCCAACAATTCCAAGAACCACAACAATTATCATACGAGAGACCACTTCAACCAGTTGTCATTCCACCATCAACAATATTCCAACTTCCAAAGGTCAAAGAAGAACCAATAAGTGATGAAGAAGAAATTGTTGTGAAAAAGAATAGACAACCTAAAAGAAAACCTAAACTTATTGCAGTGCAACAACCAAACAATAACACTACTAATGCTAATGTCAGTGTTTCAACAGTTGCTCAAGAACCACCAAAGGAACCTGAAGTCATTGTTATTGATGATGCTAAATCTGATGTGACAGAACAGTTATCTTGTCTTTTGATTTCTGAAGCATTGAAAGAAAATGAAAAGAATGAACAAGCTCTTGAACAATCAAATATTGTTCCTGTTCATTCATTCATTGTAAAACAAGAAATTGTTGATTCACCTGAAGTGGTCAATAAGACCTTCAATAGAACTTGTTTGGATGAAATGAATATTTCTATGATTCAACCAATCGAAGAAGATAGAAAGCAAACTGAATTCTCATTCCTCTCCAAAACTAAATTATTCCAAGACGCACATGATGAAAGTGATGATAGTATCTTGTGCTTTAGTGCATCAGATGATGATCTTTTTGAAGATGACAAGGAAGAACATGAGAACGATGTTTGTGTCAAAATCAATTTTGCCCCTCCTCCAGTTGTTAATATTTTCGAAAGACAACAATCAGTCCAAATTCCAAATCCGTTCAGTAACTTGAAAAAGACCAATAGTGCAGAGGCAGTTAAGGTCACATCCCTTCAAGAGAAGATTAAATCCTTAAAATCAGAGCCATGCATTCCTTCCATTCACTCAATGATGCAAAAGGCAGATGCAGATAGACCATCTCTTGAACTTTCTGAACCGCCATGCACTCCAACTAGAACTCCTTCCATCTCAGGAGCCATTGAGAAACTTGGACAATTGTCGATTCACAATAAGATTGAAGTAATGTTCTCACCACCAGAGGTTCAACTTTCTCCTCCACCTTTCGACTCTATTCCAGATTTCTCCTCACCAAAGTATTCTTCACTTCAACACATTAAATCTGAGGTTGCCACACCAAGGCAAGTGCAATCCCAAGATGATAACAATGCCCTCACACCAAAGAATGATATGCAATTGAGTACACCTCCAACAACCTCTAATGTCAAAGAGCCACCAACAATATCGCAACATGGCAAGTACAAACCATTTACTCCTAAATTTATGGAACCAAGACCTAATCCTACTGCTTCTTCTGAAATTCCATACGAAGATCCATTTGCTACTTTGAGGAGAGACTCTATCGATATCATTGATGTTGATGAGAATGAACACAAGAGAAAGTTCACCAATAAGGTTTCAACAGAGAGTAATGATCAAAAGAGACTGAAACTCAGCGAAACGAACCGTATTTCAATTTCTTCAGTGTCTTCCTGTTCCTCAATTTCCTCATTCCACAGTAATGCCAGTATTGGAGAGTTAAGCAATCCAGGAGTAGGCAATGTTGTGTCTAACATCTTTACTGGTGTCAAGTCATTTGTTTTCAAAGTTGCACAAAACAAGAATAAGAGCAGTGTTGGTGCCTCAAAGAAGGCAATCAGCAGTTTGAAACTTGCAGAAGCTGCCAAAAAGAAGGAAGAAGATAAGAAGAATGCCAAGAAGGAAAAGTTGGAAAAGCAATTAGCTTTACAAAAGAAAAAGAAAGAACAAGAAGATAAATTAAAGGAAGATGCCAAGAAACAAACTAAACTTGTAAAGACAAATAGTTCCAATAATACTTCCCAAAAGTCCATCGTAGAAGGATTGGCTCTAGCATCTGGTTCACGTTCCAGTAATATTTCAACTTGTTCCAATAGTACCAATTCTCAAACCAATAAGAAGATAATAGGTCCACAAATAGGTCCAATGAACAAACCACAACCACCTAAGAAACAAACAACCCTCACAACAAAGCCACTTACTGCTGTTCCTGAACCTAGAGTTTCCTCATACGATTTGAGTGATGAATATGACAGCTCAGAGGACGATGAAGTTGCTAAGAGAAGAAGACAACATAAGAAGATTCCATCTTGGGCTCAAGGTGAAACCCTCAAGAAGAATATCATTCGTACAACTAAGATTGACCCAGACAGAATATTTGGATCTGTTAGAACCTGTAATCTTGAAGATATTTTCAAGGGAACTACTAACCAAGTTATGATTAATAGATTTAGACAACGTACCTCATCCTCAAATTGGACTGCTGATCACTTTACTCTTGAAGAGGAAGAAGAATACAGAGAAGAAATGGGATTCACCCTTTAAACTTACTAGGAGATTACAATGTAAATATTTGAGATTTTCACAAGTTAATTCTTTGTGATCACTCAATAAAATTTCAATCTTGATCAATTCCTAGAATTAGAATATTTTATTTACAATCACAATATTATACATTAATTTAACATCATTTCAACATGAGAAAATTCTAAACCTTCAAAATTTTCAATAATAGTTTGAACCCCATTATCATTCATTTCTTTTAGATCAATCTCTTCACTAAGGTCTGAACTTTTTACGCCAATAATATTTCCATTTTTGAGAGCTCTGACTGCTGAAAGACAACCTTGAGTAGTTCCTTCAAATACAACAACTTCATTTGGTTCAATTTTCAATTGTTCTAAAGCAACTTGGTATATTGATGGATCTGGTTTTGGTTTTTTCAATCCATAACTTGAGAGAATTACATCGAAATAGTCCATCAACTTTAGTTTTGTCAGTAAACTCTTTGTCTCCTTGTTTGAAAGATCTGAAACAACTCCCAACATAATTTCATGATCCTCTTCTCCCTTATGTTCGTTTTTCTTCTTGATTGTTTCAAGGAATTTTTCAATACCTCTCAATGCTCCAAGAGATAGTACAAAGTCCGAATGGTTAATATGGTTGATGAATGCCATTTGTTTTTTCTTTGATATTTCAATGTGATCATCAATGGTGGAGTATGGCAATAGGAAGAATAACACATTAGCTTCATGTTCAAACAAGAACCATTGCAAATAGTCCTGATAAGATAGCTCATAGCCATATTCCATCAAAATTTCACTCCATACTTTATAATTGAGTTCATTAATATTTCTAATCATTCCATCAATACCAAACAAAACGGCCTTAATTGGAGACTTGATGTCCTTTAGTATGGCAATATTTTCCTCTTCCAATGTTGCTTCTGGCTCCTCTATTCTTCTCACTTGTATTTCATAGGAATCATCAGAAAGTGCTGGTGATGAAGGACTCTCTTCTTTGTGTTTCATTTTTGCCGCTTTTTTTTGTATTTTTGTAGTAGCTTCTATTCGTTCGTATTGGGAACTTTTCTGGAATACCTCCTTGAATATCACCTGCAATGAAACGCAATGAGTAAAATTTTTAGATTTCAACTCATTGATAAATGATATCTAAAGCAGAATTTGAGAATTCTTTGAGGCAACTAATTTTCTTGCTTCAAATAATCTTGCCATATCACCAAGCTTACAGCTTTACTCAAACGGAAAAGATCCAAGAATAAATAGAATTAAAAAAATGGAGCCATTTATTGATGAAGAAAACTCTGACGATGAAGAAATGGTAGATGAAGAACAAGTGATGCCAATCCTACCAGAATTAAATGCTGGCCGTTTGGGTCTCGGAGATGATGAAGATGATGATGAACCTCAACTAGAAGAAGACGATGACGATGATGGAGAAGGTGAAGGAGGTGAAGCTGAAGAAGATCAATCCGAAGAAATTTATGATGATCAAACTGATGACGATGATGGAGAAGAACAACGTATGTATTATATTAATAGCAAATAGTAATTAATATTGTTATTATATAGAAAACGTCTTTTTAAATGTGGGTCAAGCAGTTGCTATGGGAGACATGGTAGAAGTTTTTGAAGATCAAGTGGATTTGGATGATGATTATGAAGAAGATTTGAATGAAGAAAACTTGAGATCATCAATGATAAGTTTAGTTGGTGCTTTAAGAAGAGATCCAATTACTCACTCATATTTGCCACTTCAACAATCTGCACAACCAAGAAGAAGCCTCCTCAACCTTTCACCAGGAGAGTACTTTGCATTTTCTACTCCTAATCGTGAAGATTTGTATCCAAGACTTGGTGGAGCCTTGACTGGAGCTATTAGAGGTGAAGGTAGAGATGTAGTACCACAGGAATTGGAACAAATGTTGCTTGAATTGTTGGCTGATTCCGATACATCAAGAACACCATCAAGAACCACTCCAACTCCAAGCAGAGGATCAACTAGACCTTTTGATAATATTTTCGGAAATTCATTGTTTGGTAATTTATCAGGTCTTGGAGTTACTCCAATTCGTGGAGGTTCTTCTCTTTCTAATCCTACCAACAACAACAACTCACAAATGGATACTTCAGGAGATGTGACTACACCTGTTCAAACCAACAACACTACTTCTGTTGAAGCTCAAACTGAATTATTAACACCAACAACACCAATTCAATTAACACCTATTCCACCAATAGTAGAATCATCAAATGTGGCATCAAGCTCACCTTCTAGTGATGCAGTTCCTTCTGAACCTCAAGCATCTGCTTCCACTGAAACAGTAGCAACTCCAGTAACTACTACTCCAACAACAACTGTGGAGCCTACCACACCAGTAGTTACAGAAGCAGCAACATCATCAAGTGCTACCACTGAAGTCATTGTTGAACCAGTAGAAACAGTAGAACCTGTCGCTACTCAACCACAACAACCAAGACAACAAAACTTCCCAATTGATCCAGCATTTTTCACTGAAATGCCTGATTTTATCAGACAAGAGTTATTGGAAATGCACTATGACCAATTGATTGACACTACATCTAGTAATGAGGAAACAGCCATCAGCCAAGATTTCTTGGATGCCCTTCCAAATGAAATCAGAAATGAAGTTTTACGTTTTGAACGTGAACAAAGACCAAGAAGACCACCTCCTGTTACTAGACCAACCACTACAGTTCCAACCACTACAACCAATACTACAACAGAGGCAGTAACAACCAATCCTACAACCCCTCCACCTCCACCACCTCCAACAACTTCAAATACTGATACTGTAAATCCTGTCGAATTTTTGTCAACTCTTTCTCCTGAACTTCGTAGAACAGTTTTGTTGGAAGCAGATGATGACTTGATTTCAATGTTGACACCAGATCTTGCCAGAGAAGCTGCTGAGTTAAGACTTAGAGCACATCAAAGAATCAGAGCTCAACAACAATATATTGATAGACGTCAAGAAGGTACAATGAGAGAAAATGCATTCGCTAAAGCTGTCAAAAAACAAATTATCGAAAATGAAAAGGAGGAAGAAAAAGAAACAATTTTCAAAGAAAAGGAACTTGTCCTTCTTTTGAGACTCTATATGCTCACAAGATCTTTTTCATCCACTCAACAACCATTTTTCTCTAAAATTTGTTTGGCTCACAAGGAAACAAGAAAGATACTTGTTGACATTTTAATTGAAATTGTTTTGAATTATAACACCCCATTAGATCAAATTCCAGAAAGAATGAAGATTTTGTGTGACATCCCACAAAGGGAAGGAGTATTTGTGAAAGAGGAAAATATGATTCCACCAGTTGTAATTAATTGTACATTATATTTGCTTGCATCCTTGTGCAAGAGTGAAGTAGGTCCATACATTTTACCTATTATTACAGGTATTGAATTTACTGAAACCTCTGAAGGGGTAAGAGGCGAAAAGTTTGTCAAGCTTTTGTCTCTCCTTCAACCAAAAATGTTTTCTTCTAACTTTTTCCTTGGATTTATTCAACTAGTGGATAGTTGTGCCAAGTTTATTAGTGAGTCTGTTAAGGTTTTGAATGAGGAAAATAATAAGTTAAAGAAGTCAATGACTACTCTCGAAGAACAAATCAACAAGTTGCCTGGAAAAGCATCTGCTGAACAATCTGAAACTAATGAAGAAGGAAGCAGTAGTACAACCGAACAATCAGAGTACACTGAAAAGACTAAACAATTGGAAGAAACTACCGAAAAGTACAAGGCCTCTCAAACTAAATATGAAACTCTTATTTCTTATGTAACTGGCTTGTATAACGAGGCTGTGATCAGAAATGTCATATCTTTGATTCCTGATGTAGATGTTCAAGAAAAGGCCTTAAAACTTGTTTCATCAATTTTGGATAATATTGCATGTTCACTCCCAATTAGAAAAGTAATTTTGGTTGAACTTTCAACAAAATGTAGAGAAGAAGCCAAGAAGGTCAAGGAAAGTCTCAGCAAGGTTACCCTCTTTAAGTCAAACTCTTTGTTGCCATTCGACAATGAAAAGTTGGCATTCTGTAGAATTGTCAAGATTTACAGTTCCATTCTTAAGAGATACAAGAAAGAAAGAGAAGCTGTTGAAGGTCCATTTATTGATCACAGTTTGCTTTCTGAACACTCTTTGGATTATGTATGGGAAGCTCTTGATTCATTCCTTTCATCAGTTCCGATCGAAAGAGACGAAACAGATGAAAAGACAAGAGCCTTGTCTTCATTGAAGAAGAAGAGAAATAATAATTCTTATAATGAATTGTTCCCATTCATTGAAGCATTCTTTGCTTTCCAATCTGGTTTCAGTGAAGAAAAGGAAGAAAAGAACTCGACATTGCTTTCTTCCATGGAAGAGCACACCCCAACATCCGCCAAGGGCTTTGGCGACAAAGCTATTATTGAAAATTTCCTTGAAAAACATAGAGAAATTTTGAATGCACAAATTGAAGCCAATCCATCATTGCTGACCTCTACACTTTCTCTCATGATGAAGTATCCAAAATATGTTGACTTTAAGAATAAGCTCGTTTGGTTCAAGGCTAAATTGAAGGAAGAATCAAAGAAGACTGGTGGCGTTGCTCCAATGTCTGTCAGAAGATCTCAAATATTCACTGATTCCTACTTTTATATTAATGGTTTGCTTCCAGAGGAATGTAAAGGAAAATTACAGATCAAATTTGAAGGAGAGGAAGGTTATGACGCTGGTGGTGTAAAGAGAGAATGGTTTTCAACCCTCTCCAGAGAAATGTTATATCCTGGTTATGCCTTGTTTGCACCATGCGCTGATAGAACAACCTACCATCCAAACCCTTCATCCTATGTCAATCAAGAACACTTGTCTTATTTCAGATTCACTGGTAGAATAATTGCTATGGCCATCTATAATGAACAACCTTTGGATTGTCACTTTACCAGATCTTTCTACAAGCATATTCTTGGTATTCCAATCACTTACCATGATATTGAAAGTATTGATCCTAGCTATTACAAGAATCTCAAGTGGATGCTCACCAACAGCATTGGAGATGTTTTATTCCACACTTTCACTCATGAATTTGATGAATTTGGTAAAACAAAAGAAATTGAATTGAAACCAAATGGTAAGAATATCCCTGTTACAGATGA
Source organism: Naegleria gruberi (assembly GCF_000004985.1). Lineage (NCBI taxonomy): Eukaryota > Heterolobosea > Eutetramitea > Acrasida > Naegleriidae > Naegleria > Naegleria gruberi. Next base: position 299,882 of record NW_003163308.1, read on the forward strand.
GAATAAGGCCGAATATGTTCGTTTAGTTACTGAGCTCAAGATGACCAAATCCATTGAAAAACAACTTGAACAATTCCTTAAGGCATTCTATGATATTATTCCAAGAAAGCTTATTCAAATTTTCAATGAACAAGAATTGGAATTGCTCATTTCTGGTTTACCAGATATTGATATTCAAGACTTGAAGAATAACACTATTTACGGACATGGTTACACCAAGGATTCAGTCCATATCAAATGGTTCTGGAATGTTGTTGAATCATTCGGAAAGGATGATAAGGCCCTTTTACTCCAATTTGTTACTGGTACAAGTAAGGTTCCACTTGGTGGATTCTCCCAATTGATTGGTGCTAATGGTGAAAATCAATTGTTCTGCATTCAAAAAGCAAACGTTGGTTCTCAACGTTTACCAACAGCTCACACTTGTTTCAATCAATTGGATTTGCCAGAGTATGACACTGAAGATGTTTTGAGAGAGAGATTGCTTGTGGCGTTGAGATTTGGTTCAGAAGGATTTGGTTTTGTCTAAATAATAAAATAATTTACTTCTTTAACTCTTTGAGTTCGGCATCGACTTGCTTTGCGGCCAACTTGGCACGAGAGTGTAAAACTTCTTCGAATGGATAACCAGAAGCCTTATTACACTTTTCCAAGTTCTTCTTTACTTCTGTTAACAGTTCAACTTTCTTGTTGGTATCTGTTTCATTCTTGGCATTGTTCAAATAGAGAGATTCGGCAACTTCATAATATGAGAAGGCTATCCATTGTTTTTCAATCTTGACCTTATTTTCAAAAGACAATGCCTTCTTGAATTCGGCATTACTTTCTTCCTTCTTACCAACTTGTCTATAGAATTGTCCCTTCACAACAGCCATACCAGCTTCAACATCTCCATAAATCTTGCTCTTTTCATCAATCTTTACATCAGCACATAAAGAATTGAAGAATTCAAAGAGTGGTTCTGCGTGTTGTTCATCAATATTAGCTAAATCTCTTCTCAAATAAAGATATTGGAAGCTGGAAACGAGCATCATGAGATGTTTTTCTTCTTCAGATCCAAGAGTTTTGATCAAATCAACCTTTTCCAAAGTATATTTGTCAATTCTAGAGTTCTTTGAAATGTACTTTTCTAAATTCTTAATCAAGTCGTTAGCAACATCCTTTTCGCCTAATTTCAATTTACAAACGGCGAGCAACATTGCAGAGATACCCTTGGTATCGAATTCTTTTTCAACCTTAATTAAATCAGAGAAAATAAGAGAGGCATCACTGAAATTAAGAGTGAGGAGGTGACAAACTCCCAATTCATGGAGGAAGTTATTTGGTGTAGATCCCATAGCAGTTCTACAAATAGCGACAGCTTGTGTAAGACTTTCAATGGCTGCTGTAATATCACCTCTCTTTCTTTCATAGTGAGATTTAATGAACTTGAAAAATCCACCTTGTGGTAAAATCTTTCCGACTCTTTCCAAAATTGGTCCAACTTCAGTCAAATTCTTTTCTCTATCTTGCAAAGCTCTTGGAATGAATAAATAATTCAAACAGAGCATAAATGAGGAATTACCAACTTGTCTTCCTCCGTAATCATGTACCTTCTTTAAAAAAGATAAACCTTGTTCTCTATCAGCATCAAATCCTAGAACGCTCAAAATTTTAGTAAGTGCAGGTGGCAAAATTGAAAGCATAAAATTGAAAATACTTTACAATGTCAATCACAAAACGTCACAATAACAACCTACCCCATTCCGAAATAAACACAATGAATAAGATCACTGTGGATAAACTTTGCAGATGTGTTTGGTTCATTCTTTGTATCTTCAATTGCAGCATAGACATCTTTAAATTTAATGTAAGCCTTTCTCAAGTTATATAAACCTTTAAGGTAAGACCCAGCATGGAATTGTAAAATACCTCTCATCAAGTGAGCTTCTCCATCCAAAACATCATTATCGAGTTCAAAATTGTAAATAATTTGTTCGGAAGTCATCTTTTCCAAATCCAAAAAGTTTGGATGTGACTTTTCACTCTCTGTATAATAATCTTCGGAAGCTTCTTCCAACTTTTTGTTGAGAGTTTTATATTCTTCAACGATCTTGAGAATATCATCTTTCTTTGATACTTTTTTGAGGGCCTTTTCAGCATTTTCAATACCTTGCATACCTTCCTCTCTCATTGAGGTTTCTCCCGAAATGTTGGAAGCAAGAGCAGCTATGAAAGGTCAAATAACACTACTACTAATACTAGTACTTACGAATAGTTGCAAGTTCGAAGGCCATTCTTGGGATGTGTACAAGAGGTGTCAAATACTTTTTAGCTTCATCGAATTGTGTGTTCCTAATTATTTTCCGAAATAGAGATCATATACGATTTTTAAATAATTATATATACAAATTAATAAAACACCTACCACACAAATCTATTTCCCTTCATAACACAGTTGAACATTTTTCTGTGCAGCAGAAATTGAAAGTGTTGAATTGTAATTGCGTATTATCACAATAAATCATTATCCATATCATCAACATCACCCATAAATTTCACCACATGATTTGATTATGAATCACACAACACAACAATAAAAACCCTCTGATTACAGAACAACCTCGAACACATTCCACTTACATTGAGACGTTACGTTTTGATACTTTTTTTTTGATTAATGTTCATCACGCAGTTTGGTCGCAACCAACGGTTTATTGAAATGCATCACTATTTGGCGGGCTTTGAAATCTTTCGAAATTCCGTTACTGAGGCTACTTGAGCTTTTAGAAAATATTGATCACAACGAAAGAATGCAAGTGAAAAATTAGGCTAAAGTGAGGTTTTATATGAAGGCTGCATTGAAGTAAGGAGAAGTATTTTCAAAAGATTCAACATGTTGATAAGGTTCAAATGTTGATGGAGATGGAAAAGGCAAGGAGTATGATGGTGATTTTTCATGGTTTAAAAGAGGCAATTTTTGAAATGTCGAATGAGAATTTGGAAACATGTTGGTTGGTCAATCAGAGCAATCTTCATGTTTACAATTTGGAAGAGTATTGTTTCAAAATCATTACCTCACGAGTTTGAGTACTGATTGGAATGAATCTAGTGATGTTGTGGTTTTTTTCAAAATATTATCATCACAAAGCTTGAACAAAGCTTGATTACAATAAGAATTTAAAAAAAAGCCTTTTTCATCACAACGAAAATTTAATTTTTTTGCAAAACTTCCGAACAAAGCCTTCTTCTGTTTTTTATTGAAGCCTTGTTTCATCAAAACTTTTATTGGGGAGTGTAGTATTTGAATATTATAAAATATTAAAATTGAAGGATGAATGGAAATAGTTCGGATGAGGTGATATCGAATGATAACACTATTGTTATCAATGGTGATGACACCACAACATTGTTACCACCAAGAGATGAAATGATTATTGATATTCATCATCAGGATTTAAAGGATCCTTCCGTGCTAGGAAAAGGGTTATTTGGATTGTATGATTTTGTTCAAACAGAGGATGGTGCTGATAATCCTGATTCATCATTACCACCAATCGGAAGGTCTAAAGTATTATATAGTAAATTTTCTAGAAAGCCTAAGAGACCTATCATCACACCAAAAGTGGTGATTAGCACTGCAACACAAAATTCAACAACAGATGATTCGTCGCCATCACCATCATCACCATCAAATACAAGAGAATCAACAAAATCCATTGTTGAACCAACATCCACAGAAATTGAACCAGAATTATTAATAACAGAACCAATACCTTCACTAACTGGCTCACCAATCTTGAGCAGGGAAACAGCCATCGATTCCCTTATGGAATACTATTCAAAGTTCTATAGTATTGTTCCGAATTATGGTGTGGGTCAGCTTGAAAAGCAGTTCTTACAACTTTTCTTTGAGTACATGTTGGATAAGAATACTGAAGATTTTCCAAGTCCAGTTCCAATGTTGAGGAGTGTTCCTTTGGATATTTTTCACTTATATGGCAGAGTATTGGAGAAAGGAGGATTTCTATACATGGATTCAGGTGATTGGGAGCTTGTTTTCAAAAAAATTAGGAATTATGATGAGTTAATGAAAAAACCTGAAGAAATGCTCAAATCTATGTACGAACAATATTTAAAGAATTTTGAGGGTTTCGTTACAAGACAAGCAAATTCGGCTGAGTTTACCAATATCATTTTAGAATATATTCAGAAACAAAATTTGGAAGAATTTCACAGTAAGACTGCTGAGTTACGTAAAAGAATTTTGGCTAAAGTGAGAAGTAATTGTGAGCAAGAGGCCGCACGATCTAGTGGTAGTGCTGTGAATAATGAGAAAAAGGGTCATGTAATAGCTGATTATAGTGATGAAGACCAACGCTTACCAATGCCAGAATTACCTAAAAAATTAACAAAAAATATTCTCTTAGAAATGCAAAAATCTACAAAGAGAGCCTATCTCAGTTTTATTTCCAAGAAAGGGAGATCAATTAACTTGAAAATTGATGTCTACAAAACACCGTTGGGTTTAGAATTACTGAGAAGGGAACCTATTATTGGAGATTCTGAAAATTATGGTCAATTAATTTATTATCAATTTGATGCTGCTCAAATTTCTAGGGATGACACAATAAGGAAGGAGTACAAGATGATGGGTATGGACGTAATTGAGCCAGGATCTCTTTGCTATTGGATGGGTGGAAGTTCAATTATCTTTGGTTATGGGCGAACACCAAAGTCAAAGAAGCAAGAATGTAGATTGACTGAGAAATGTCTTGTATTTGGAAAGTTAAACGATCCAAACTATACGTTTGAGGTGAGTGATACAAACTCTTCACTGTACCTTCCTTCAGTGCTACACGATATTGAAAAGGACGGAGCTGGGGTATGGACCGTAAAGCTCTCCTCTCATCCACCAATCTCTGAAGAACCAGTACCACTTAAAAAGAGAGCTCGAGCTTTTGTAACAGAAAGTCCAAGAAAAAAAGTAGATCCTACACCATCAGCATCTTCACCAAATGTTCAAAAAGAAACACCTGTACAAGCAACAACACCAACTAAAGAACCATCAGAACCATCGACACCAGTTGTAATAATTTCGCCAACAACACCAACTAAGGAATCAACTAAGGAAATACCTAAAGAATCACCAAAAGATGTGGACGATTCATTTGAAAGAAAGATTTTAACTCTAAGATATAGATATCAAAGCGAGGACGAAAATAGTTGCAAAATAGCCACAGCTTCTTTTGTAGCTAGAGAATATATTGACTATTCTACGATACTTTCTCTCCTACGAAGAGATAATGTCAAAACCGAAAGCTTGGCAGAAATTCGATACAATGCGGATTCCATTTGGCAAATCCTCCACGAGAATTTCAAACTCAAACTTGTTTCTAATCAAACTATTATACAAATTTTACTTTTCAGAAAAAAATACTAAGACAATTAGTAGAAGAAACAATGCCAGTATCTCTTTTTTATCTACTGTAAATTTCCAAACAAAACCGACATTCCTTTCTCAACATGTCAAAAACATTAAGAAAAAAAATGAAGCTTGACGGATTATTTTCAAACACGCCATTTCTTCTTTGTTGTGAGACATGCTTTAGAGATTTTGCCCATCAGGTAAAGGCAACACATCAATGCAGAAATTGTGGTTTGAAGACTTGTGTCTTGCACTCTAAATATCATGTCAAATATGTTCCTCATCATGTTGTTTCTCTAATTGAGGTTGAAAATGTAAATGAATCTTCAGAAGAGGAAGAATCCGATTCAGATTCTTGTAAGTGTTGCTATGAAAAGTCTCAAACATTCGAAACTCCAAGAGAGAGTGAACCACCATCAATCATTAGAACAATTAATGAAAATTTGAGATCGCCAATTAGACCATCCTCAGCTGGCACCAGTTCAAGAATTTATTCTAAATCTCCTCTCATCTCTAGAGCTAGCAGAGTAATCAATGAAGATTGCAGTAGAGCTAGTTCAAGATTGGACAATGATGCATTCAAGAGAGCGGCAAGTCCTAGCAGTAGACAAGTAAATCGTCTTGAAAAGAAGAATCTAGAACACGTTCAAAAGGCGTACGAGCTAAAATCTCAATTCGAACAATTGAAATCAGAGCTCAAAGATTGGCAATATGAGAATTCTCTTTTATCCGATTCTCTCATGTATGAAATTGAAAATGTAGATAATGAAAGATTGAGACTGGAATTGGAATGTAAACATGTTTTCCAAAAATTGAGAAGTATTCTCAACGACAGAGAAGATATTGTCCTTTCTAATATACATCGTGTTAGTAATGATCAAAAGGATAATGTTATGAAGATTAGTTCACTAAAGAATAGTTTGAAATTAATCATTACAGATCTGGATTCAGTAAGTGAGGATTTATATGAGGAGGGATCTAGCACTCAATTTGTACTCATTGAAAGAAAGTTGAAGAAATTAAATTCCACAATTGAAGTGTTGAAATATCAGTGCCAGGTTAAGAAGGTAAATTCAATGGAGAAGAATTACTTGAAATTCATTCCACATATTCATCAATTAGAGGAACAAATTAAGAATATTTGCCAATTACTCAATGGTGAAGGTAAAATAATTGGCTACTAGTTGTCATATTATTTGACCATATATATTACAAGGAAAAGCTTTCAATCATTTGCAAGAATAAATTTCTACATTGCAATCCAATAGAACTCGTATAACTAAAGACATATTTTTGTCTAGATTCGGCACCAGTGAAAACAATTACAATTTGTGAGATATTTCTCTCAGAATTGGTTAGTGTATGATCCTCAACAAACTTTACCTCGAATCTGTAGCCATATACCAAATTGGAACCCAATTCCAAATCAATCAATTCTAAATCTTCAACAATGGCCAATTGTTTCCTCTCCTTAAATTGATTCTGGATTAAGGTGGCAGTCTTGACCAATGAAGCACCAGTTTCCAACAATTGAATCATGAAATTGTCACAAATAATATCCTGATAACATTGCTGAATGGGGCTAAACATGAAAACTATTCCCGATTCACTTCCAACCTTGAATCCAAATGGTACCTTCATTGATGATCCTTCGAATATCTCAGTGTCGGTCCAAGGTAAATTCTCAGTCTTGATAAAAGTCGATTGTTGAATAAAATTCTCATAAACTTCTCTATTTCTCGATGCACAATTACTATAATATGTAACCACATAGGCACCACTCGATCCAGAATCAATGACAGTTGTATATTGAGTTAGAAATATTCCACTTCCCTCCTCCAAATAGGAACAAACAAAATCCATAGCACTCAAATGCTTTCTAATCATGTGAGGAGTATCCTGTCCAGCATCCACCAATGAATACATGGCTCTCTTTCTCTTTTTTTCATTTCCTGGATTGGGAGCTCCCTTTGGAATGTCCTCAAACTGCGATTGAAATTTCAAATGAAATGTAAACTCTTGCATACTAATAATTCCCAAAACTCTTTCAACTGTGAAATAATCTCTATTGATTTTCTCATTATACAAATGAGAAGGTGAATAGAAATAGAGAACAGAGTCTTTTAGTGAGATTTCCCATGTATCAAATATTCTAAATGTTCCAAAATAGGGATAATCATCAAATGTACTTGTAACTGATCCATAATCATCAGCTTTTGTCGTTCTTTCGATTGTAAATTTGTAAGTTATATACGAAAGTGCTTCCGATCCTTTGTTTTCCTCAATTTCCATGTTTAAAGTTACATCCTCTCCATCATTTAATATCGGAATTTTAACATGTCCAACTGTACAATATTAGAAAGTTGGTTTATGTTTCTAATAACTTACCAAACTAGCGAAAATTCATCATCAATTTCGAATAATTATTATTATTAAATTATTTACCTTGTCTTGACTCAACATGTCATAATCCCAAACTTCTACAATTGCATGAGTTTCCTTTCTTTCCAACTATTTATATTCGAAATAAATTATTCGAAAATTAGTCACTTACCGGAATGTCAAAAGTTTCATTAAACTTGGGATTTCGTGTTCTCTTGACAGGTTTAGTTTGTTTAGAATAGGCATTTCCCAACTTTACTTTTAAATACGGATCTATTTGATCTTTCTAATAACAAGAATAAAATTATTAGAAACTTACTAATCTGTTTTTGTTATTTTCATCATCCATTATCATCTTCTTCACTTACGTTTCCACTTCCGACGTTGGTGGCAGATAAAATAACCAACTTGAAAATATCATCCATTTTTTTATTCTAAATTGAAACTGTTTCGAATAATATTCTTTTATCATTTGTTTAAATAATTGACAAGTGAATAGCTCAATAAACCAGTCAAACCAAGTCCAACAACAGCAGAACCAATCATTTTACCATAATATTTAACAGGATGATAATGTTGATAATCAATATCATAAATTCCAAACCAATTTTCAATCTTGTTTACAATGGGATTCAAATCTCTCAGAGTTCCAATAACTTGAATGTCAAATCTGTGTTCGAAACCAATCTTTTCATAAATTGGTCTTCCTTCCATGGTTGCTTGCAATACACAATATTGATAATTATTTAAAAGAGCAATTTCTAATAGCAGAGTCACAACCATGGAAGCATATCCTCTTCCTTGATAGTTTGGCCGTGTGGTAATGGAAAATAGAGAAGCAGTTTCTTTTCCCTTAATAACTTGTCCACAAGAAACAACTTTTCCATCTTGTTTGACGAGAACCCATTCATAATCTTTGGATTTCAATAAATATTGAGCATAGTATTGACTTGCTTCTTTTGGTAATTCTTCTCCTTCAAAGAATGCTTCGTAATAAGTTTCTGCAATTTCAATAGCTTCTTCAGGAGTACTCAAAGTTTTAATTGTAAATTCCTTTCCTTGGGCTAGAATGACCCCAGATTCATTTTGTAATTTTTGTAAACTTTCCTCGTTATATCCAAAATCATTTTTCAACTTTTTCAAATTCTTTTCTCTTAAATTCCTACTCTCCTTCAAATCACATATCATTCCAGTACTAACTTCAATCCAATTAATTGGCATCTTGTCAAATATTACTTGTTGCAATTTGTCAAACTTGCTCGTTCTATTTTTCGAGTCATACATTGGTACAAACAAGTAGACAGGTACTCCATCCGATTGTTCCCGAATAGTTTCCAATAATTGCAAGTGATTCTCACTTCTGGTAACATAATAAAGGTCAGGTACGGGCAATTTCTTGATCCCTTTTTTGAAACCAGGCATGCATTCATTCTCATTCTCATGCAACTCAAAAATAGAGGAAAAGCTTTTAACAGTGGCTCTGTTAAAGTCAAAGAGTGAGTCCACAATGAGTCGATTCATTTTTTTGTAAGGAAAATTGATAATAATTGGTTTGCTCGGAGTTATGGCAGGAGTTAATTTTTCAAAATTGAAGCTCAAATTGATTGCAAATCAAAATTGAAATTCATAAAATCACAGTTTGCAATTATTATAGCAAGACTCAATTCTTAAATTATACAAAGAATTAGTGTGGACATTGAGCTTAATGGCTTCGTTGCGTATTAGTTTAAGGTTGCTTTTCATTTTACCTTAACTGCCTCATAACTAATTCCAAAGTCATTTCTCAATTCTGTTCCAACAAAATTCAATCTGGTTTTTCTTGATAGAAAGTTTTATTGATTTCAGTATGAAACTTCGATCTTTCAACAAAAAGCTCATTGATCGCGGACATATTTCGATAAAGAGTTCGAAATGACGTGAAAGAAATTCTTCAGGAATGCATTGGAAGTTTAAACTTGTTGAATTGTTGAGAGTGAATTTGGTTAATTGGTGATAGAGATGAAATCACGTGATTGATGTAAACAACCTAGCACAAAATCTTGATTCATTGTTTAATTTCGAATAATTGTAGTTTCTCCAAATACTATAATAAGCAACATGTAATTTTGAATTACTTCAGAATTGTTTCTCACACACGTTTATTTAAATCAAAATTGTTAATTTTTCAAAAGAATTCTCTAAATATTGAGCAAAATTAATTCTTCTTTTCAATGTAATTGTCATGTTTCTTCTTATGTTCCTTCTTCTTGTGTTCCTTCTTTTCTGGAACATACTTGTCAACCTTAATTGGAGAACAAATCTTCTTCTTCTTTGAACAAACTGATTCTTCACCATATTTGACACATTTCTTATGACCACCAACGAATTGATACTTGGCACAGACCTTATAACCAGGAGACTTCTTGACACACTTCTTCCAGTGCTTCTTCTTGATACATCTTGATTTGGTATGATGGTATTGAGTACAGAAGTTGACTGCCTTATAATTGGCACAGAATTTACGTTCCTTGAACTTTTCACAGACACGAACTCTCTTCTTGAAATCACAGAATTGATTTTGACTCCACTTGGTACAGAAACGAGCCTTCTTTTGAGCAACACAGAACTTTCTATCAACGAATTTGACACATCTCTTAGTGTAACCCTTCTTGAGACTGAATTTAACCTTATTGTATCTGACACACTTCTTAGTCTTGGTATATTTGGCACAAATCTTGTGACACTTTTGTTGACAGAAGGCATGATAATAAGTATCAGTCCATCCCTTGTAATGTTTACCGTTAACCTTCTTCCATCCCTTTTGGCATTTACAGACTTGCTTGTAGGCAGAACAGTAAGCATCGAGCTTGTATTCAGCACATCTCTTCTTATAGTGATATCCGACCTTTGGAACATTGATGAATTTAGCACAGACATTTGACTTGTCATACTTGGTACAAACGAAATGATAAGCATATTCATCACAAGCATTGTTCTTGCCCTTATGTTCACACAAATTCTTCCAGTTAGACTTGATACAATACTTTTCAGTCTTGTGCTTGTCACAAACTTGTTTGTAACCTGAAAAAAAGTTTACAAAAATTGTAAAATTTCAAATTAACTTACCATGACCCAAACACAACTTTCTAGCCTTGGAGTACTTGTCACACTTGCTGAATCTCTTGTATTGCAAACATTTGCCCTTACCAACCAACTTCCAGTCACAGCACTCTTTCTTGGTACCAATCCATTCATAATCTGAACACTTTCCCTTGACTGTCTTGTAGTGAGTACACTTGTTGTAACAGAATTGTTGATGTTCTCCATAAGTATCAACATTCTTGGATGGTTCTGGTTTACTTGGATTTGCCAAGACCAAAGCAGCGAATGCAAGAGCAATGCACAAGCTTATAATGAATTTTGTTTTCATTTTGTTTTTTTTGATATGGATTATGATTGTGCAGTTGGCAATGAGTTTAAATAGTATTTGGATGAACAGCAAAGTCTTATTGCTGCTGAAGGTATCGGTTGAGTCAATGTCATTTCCTAATTTATCCAATGCACATTTATCAAAATTCATTCTTTTAAAATTTGACTCTTTTTAATACTATTCTCAAAAGTGATTTGGTGCTTTGATTGAAACTTTACAACTTTGATAACAAAATATAAAATGAATTTCACCAGAGGAAGAATGACAAGAACCGTTCTATTTAATTTATTAAATCAATTTTATAATGTATTTATGGAACTATCTTGTCTCTAATCTCCTTTGGTAGGGACATTTGGGTTATGTTGCATTGAGAGGCTCGGATAGATTTCAAATATTTACAATTTTTAGAAAGTATTGTAATGCCATTATTTGTAACTGGATTTCCACTAATATCAAGATACTCCAAGTATGGTAATTCAGCTGATAATATTTCTACAAATCTGTCATTAATATCTTGGTCTGTGACTGTGAGACTTCTAAGGGCTTTGAATTTGAATAAGCTATCAATTGTTAATTGAGGAGAACGATTAATAATGAGCTCATTCAATTCGCATGCAACTTCCGTAGAGCCCTCAATCGATACGTTTTCAATCAATCCTAGTTTGAGTTTCTTCAAAGAAGGTATTGCTAACAGAGAAGTAAATGAATAACCAAGTCCACACGAGATGAATTCTGCTGTTCTTATCGAACGATTGGAAAGTCGCTTGAGCATTCCAGGATAAATATATTCGTGGTCGAGACTGAGAGTCACTAATTTTGGTCCAAGATTTGAAAAGAATTCAGCTTGTGCTCTTTCTGGTGGTGTATCGTAGACGGTAGCCCATCCATTCGCCGATCCACCATTTTCACCCTTAAGAACTGATCTGACAGTTCTCAAATTTGGCCAATGCTTGATTGCTTCAGCGAACCTGAACACTGATGAAACACTAGTTTGAATATCTATCGTTGTCAAAGAAGGGGTATTAATTGAAAAATCAATAATGTCCTGCTCCTTCAAATCTCCCTTCTTCAATGAATAACCTTTCCATCTCAATACTCTCAACTTGGGGAATTTAATCTTTTTGAAAACATCAAAATCATACATGAGATACTTGTCCTGTATGAGTTGAATCTCTTCCAATGTATTTGCCATTGCCTCCAAACAAATCCTTAGTGCCTCAGGTGGCAATAATGTATGTTTTGCAACCAATCCAGTAATTTTATCAATAGGCAGCAATTTCAATGTTTTCCTTGTTTGTGACAAGGCCTTCTCTTCATCAGCCACAGCAATATCAAACAATAATTTTGAAAATGGTTGTTTCATCACAATATTTGCTCCGTGAGCACCCATCGATTGAACCAGTCTTAATAACTCGGACCTTTGATAAGGTTTAGCAGGATCTAGCTCCAATTTTCTAAATAAAAACTTTGGTTTGCAATCTCTTTGGCCCGACCTAGTAAATTTTCCAAAATACAACATTAAAAACTTTTTACGATTCGATCCACATGATTGATCGAATTTTCCTCCATAAAACTCCAAAATTTTCAGCAATAATTCAATCGGAAGCTTGCATAAACTTCTCTTCAATTCCTCCTCCAGTGGAGGTGCCTTAGGGAGAGGCGTTTTATTCTTCCTCAAGTTTTGCAAATTTTGTTTCGAGTTTGAAGGAGTTACGAGAGGCATTTTTTCTCTTGCTTGAAAGTTAGTTTTTTCAAAGCAGCAAATGGCGGCTTTTTTTTCTGATGACAAATTAAAGAGCAACGTTTGGAGTAACGGTTCTTTAATATATTGAGCTTTTCATTTGGTTTGTTCAATGTTTGTTGAGTTACTGGAGGAGATTACAGTACTGTATTTGGTAAGGTTATGTGAAGAATGGGATGGATTCTTCATTCCTCTATGGAATGATGTAATTTTGGTATTAATATATTAGTTAGTTATTAAGATTTGTAACGGGTATTGTAATAGATGGATGGTATAATATAGAGTACTCTTCTCCAATCTATTTGAGTTTGATTGTTGTGGGTTTGAATTGTTAATTTCCAATTCTTATTGAGATAGGTATTTTCACTTGCTTTAATAGTTCCATAAATGGTATTACTAGTGGTTGATTTAATATTGTAATTATTCCACACAGTGTCATATTTTTCAATAATTAAATTTAAATTATTATTTTCATCATAGATTTTGTAATTCATCAAATCGTAATTAATTTTACCAAAATATAAAAATGGAATTTCACTTGAATTTTGGCATTTGTTTAATTCCACTTTAAATGTATTCAAAGATAATGAAATTAATCTTCCATCAATACTTCCTTGATCCAAATTTGTTATTAAATCAATTCTCGAAGGAATTGCCCAACTTCTATATTTGAATTTTCCAATTAAATTTCCTTTTTTGAATAAATTAAATACCAAATTATTATTTAATTCAATATCAATAACAGTTCCATATTCAAATGATTTTAATTCATCGGTACTGTAACAATAAACTGGTGGTTGACTATTTAAAATACCAATCGGAATGACAACAATTCCAATAATAGCCAAAACAGAACAAATTATTATTGTTGAAATTAGTGTTACGATTAATTGTTTTCGTTTACGTTGTGTGGAGGTTTGATAATCATGTGATAGCAGAGGTTTCCGTGTTGACATTTTTTTTGAACATGTCACAACTTGACAAACAAATAAGGACATGTGATCTACAGTGCATTTACAGATGAGATTAACAAGTGTTACAATCAAAACATTTTTCTCCTAATTTTTGCTAATTTGTGATATTGGAGCAAAATCCAATTTGAATTTGATTGAAATTCTTGCAAAAATTCGAACTGCAATCAACTAGAACAAAACTAATCAACAGCTTCTCATTGGCTATTTAATTAAAGGTCTCATTGTTTTTTCAACAACACATATAATATCATCCATAAAAAAATGTCCCATCTCACAATTGCCCTTCGATCTCTGTTGGCCCTCACCACACTCCAAAGCACATCCTTCTTCCTCGGAGCTCTCAAAATTAAAATCAAACAATGGCTCATGTTTAATTCGTGTGCAGTTGCCAATTATTCATTACTTGCTGCCTTGGCTTCTTCACATGTTTTAGATGAAAACTATTCGAGAATGATGGTACATGCTAGCTTACCTGGATTGATGTATTATGGAGGATTGGGATTAGTGGTTTTCCCGTGGAAACTTGGAATGAATTTAATTCCTCAATTTTCACATTTGATCATGAGTGCCAATGTTCTGATGGAATTGAACAAGACATTGGCAGTTGGAGATTTTGAGAATGCATTTAAGGGAACCATGTTGGGTTTATTGTTTTGGTTACCTTTCATTTTCATTCAGAATAAGTACTTGTATTCACATCAGGAGGAAGCAAGTGAAATTTTATGGAATCCAGAAGAAAGAATGAAAAAGATGGGCATTATCAAGTCTGAATAATCGAGTGGAAACACAAAATTCAAGAATGTTTCATGTAAATTTATCAAAATAAACCAGAATCAAAGAATTTGACCCAAACAATTTCAATGATCTCAAGACTATCCTCTTATCAATTTTTAAAGCACCAACTGCTAATTGGAGATTTTTTGTAATCTATTGGTGATGGTCATGTAGATCATTTGAGGATGGCGGTGTAGAGTGGAGTCCTTTCCTCTTTGATCCAACGAAATCTCAATACACTGCCAAAATTCAAGCAAAATTCACTCAAAATAACATTGTGCAGGTAAGGAAATTCGAAACTGCCACTGTTTATTGCGACACACTTATGAGAAAACTAATTGATTGATTATATATACATTGGAAATTTTAATGATTGGTCATCCACTTTTCTGTAATGTACTTTTCCATTAATTGTAAAGATTCTTCCTTAATCAAGCCATGTCCATCCTTAACTTGAGAAATTTCAACACTCCTCTCAGAAAATCCATTTTCTTCAATTGATTTTACGAATTTCAAACTATTTCCATAAGGAATAACTTTATCTTCACTTCCATGAATGATGAAAACTCGTTGATTGCCTTCTTGATCATCCTTTCTAATCAACAATTCTTTTGGTAAAGGGAATATTGGATGCTCCAACAAATCTTTCAAATGTGAGGATTTGATATTTCTATTCTCATTATACTTGTAATTAAATACTGGAATAGCTCCTAATTTTTCCCATTTTTCAAGTGTAATGAAAGATTGCCAAACTCCTTGAATGTCAAATGCTGGAGCTAATAAGAGAAGTGAATCAATAATACCAGGATAAAGTTGTGCAAATCTACATGCAGTAAAACCTCCCAGAGAACTAGCCACCACTCTCCATTTAATATTTTTCTATTTTAACATTTTACAATATTATTAAATATTATTAAATATTATTTAACAAAATAATTGCACTAACCTCACCATCCCGAACAATGAAAATTTCCTCCTTTAAATAATTTAACATATTTGTGACGGTAAGATCTTCAAAAGTTGGTACATTCAAATCGGGACACACCATTTCAATATTATATTTATCTTCCATAAATTGTTTCAAATGAACAGCCTTCTCAGTTTGAGGTGATGAGGCAAATCCATGAAGGAATGCATATCGATATTCAATATTGGAACAAGATGGGGAGGACATTGGGAATTTTTTTGTGTTTGAAAAAGTAAATTGTCGGATATTTAAGTGCATTGAAATGTTCAATTAATGTTGAGATTTTTTGAACGACCGTAGCAAATTCGAGAAGATTATGGACGATGAGTGAGCACTTTGGTTTTCTGTGAAGTTTCTTCATAAAAACTCCACACATATCCTTCCGATTGTTGAACAAAAGAAAATTGGAAAGTTCTTGATTAATTCACTAACAATCTCATTATTAGGATGATGAGAGAATGTTCTTTAAGGATTTGGTTCATTGATCCACAATGTTCCTTCTCCTCTTTGCAGAGTTTTGCAGCTCCTTGTACTTTGGTTGTAACTCTTCGTATTTGTGCAATTCGTCATACTTCATTTGGAGGGTTCTTTCTTCTGCATTCTCTTCAGGAATTGAAAGATTAAATTGTATCATTTTGATGAGCAACCTAACATGATTATGTCAATAGTACTACTCCAACACAGAAAGTGGATATTCGAAAGTTGTAAAAAATTGTGAGAAACCATCAAAATCAATTAAGGACAAAACATCACTCAATTAGTTCGCACAAACTGAAACCACTTTCTTGGAGTAATATTTCGGTAAATGTCTAAATATGTAATAGTTTCAAATTAATTGAAAAAATGAAAAAAGTGATTAAACAATTTCGAATAACATCAAGCTTAAACAGGTGCAACAACGGAAAGAAATTTTGCTTCTATTCTCTGAGTCATGAATCAACTCCTGAATTGTTGGAAGAAATTGCATTTCAAAATCATTACGAACAACATGCTCCTCTAAAAACTTATGAAAATTTGAATAATCCTCATAGAAAACTATACGAAAGGAAATCATATCTTGAATCAAAATATGTAACTGAAAAACGAGAACCCAAAACTTTCACAGACAAGCTTGCCAAAGGAATTGTAACGTGTATCAAAGCAATGATTGAATTATACTTTGGTAAGAGTAGGTACTTTCCAATAATCCATTTCTAATACTATAATTTTCCAAAAACTGTATAGATTATATGCAACATGCCATGTGTCTGGAAGCAATAGCTAGTATTCCACCTCTCATCTTGGGAGTTATCAAACATTTTTCATTCGTCTTGAAAATGGACTACAAGGAATGCTTTGAATCAAATGCTCTTTTTGAGGAGGCTGAAAATGAAAGGATGCATCTAATGATTTGGCTTCAATTGTGTAAACCAACTAGATTGGATAGAGTCTTGGTTTTTCTTTCACAGTTTAGTTTTGCATGGTTCATATTGATTTCCAATATCATTTCTCCAAAATTTGTTAACAAATTATTGGAATATTTGGAGGAGGCATCCATTGATTCGTATACAGAATTTATGAAAGCCATAGATAATGGAAATTACAAGCATGTTCCAATTCCAGAAATAGCCCTCGAATACTATCACATGGTTCCTCATACAGTTACTTTGAAAGATGTGGTTCTTTCCATAAGGGCAGATGAAGTTTACCATAGAGATTTTCACTTTAGGTTGCAATAAATTTGAAGTAAACTTCTTTTATACTTCTGCTTTGTCTTTGATTTCTTGATCATTTTTCAATTCCACACTCAGATATCTGTAAATTTCTTTAGTAATATCTAACAATTCCAAAATGAAAGTTTTATCTTCCCTCAATTCACGTCCCATGATATGATAAAACTTTTCTTCCTTTGTTTTCTGAAATGCAATCCTAAACAAATCTCTATCGTTTTCCATTCCGGGAACATTCACTCTACGTGCTTGGAAGATAAAATCACGCAACGCATAAGGATTTTCTGATAGAATATCCTCTAAACAATTTCTATCGTTAAGAAGTGAATTAATGATATCAGAGTCAATGTATTCCATTACTTCTGCTCTTCCCTTAATTGCCTTGATAGCAAGATCTCTATCTCTTTTCAATCGATTGCTTGCAAATTGAAGAGCCAAACCAGAAGTTTTAATAGCATTCAATACTACTTCTTCATCATTTCTCAACTCTTCACTTGCATATTTCAAACTAAAGGCCGATTTTTCCAATACTTTACAAACAAATTCTCTGTCTCCTCTCAAATCATCAGGAACCAATGAAAATCCATCGATAATATCACCCTCCACCGAAGCTAAAATCACCTCCCTATCCCTCTTCAACTCATCACTCACTTCAGAGTAAGTGTACACTGATTTTTTCAAGCCTTCGATAACAACCTGCCTATCAGCCAGAAATTCCTTGGAAAGATCTCGATACTCCCACGCAGTCTTGCCAATCAAAAAACTAAATGATGCCAAGGAATTATACTTTTTAATAGCCTCTAATAATATTTCTCTCTTTTGAAAACGGTCCATCTTTTCCCTTATTGTTAATTTGTAATGTTCTTCGAGTAGATTGATGGTAAGAGGCTGGGAAGTAATTTCTTCTCCAGTTTCGTCATTTTCCGAATTATTGGAACTTTGTGTATGGATGATTAAATCGTCGACTGCTTTTTGCATTTTTTTTTAAAGTTTTCTCAGAACAAGATTGGATTTTGTAATCATTAAATATAATCACATTTTGTAAAGTATTGAACAACTATTTAATTTTCTAATTATTGTTATTTACTTCACCTTCAAAAATTGTTTTTTTAAGAAAATATTAATTTAAAAAAAAATGGTGCACAATCAACAACAGCAACCACGAGGTGGTGATCAATATGATGATGACGAGGAATATGACGACTATGAACAATCGGAACAATCATACAACAATCAAGGATCATCGGATCAACCAAGAATTAAAAAATCAAACAAGATTAATGTTTGGGGAAATTCATCAACCATGAATATTACTCCCTATTTATATAAAAAGGTTTTGGCATCACCTTATTTTAAATCATTGTATGAATACAAGACATATCATGAAGTTTTGGATTTAATTAAAAATATTAAATATATTCATCCATTTACTGATGGAGATACAAATGCAGAGCCTAGTATTGCATTTTCACTTTTATTCAAGTTGCATACATTGAAATTATCATATAAACAATTGAAGGGAATGTTACAAAAGGATATGTCAACAAATACAAAAGCTATGGCCTTGCTTTATGTGAGATTTGCTGTACAACCTGATGAAATGTGGGATTATTTTAGAGATTTTGTCAATGATGAAAATAATACTGTGAATATTTATACGAAAAGAATGTAAGTTTAATTTTCGATTAATTATTAAATTTTCTTAATTTAATTATAATAATCGATTCAATAGTTCGTTGGGAGAATTTGTCAGGTCATTAATTACAAATCAAAAATTATTTGGATCTCAATGTATTCTTCCAATATTGCCAGCAAATTTAGTGAGAAGAATGGAAGATTCTGATGAATTTTCTCAATCATACCAAAAGAATAAGAGAAAGTATTATGAGAAGGATTATTCGGATAGGAGATCTTCATCATCTTATCAATCGGATTACTCAAGAAAGAAGCAAAAATCTGATTCTAATACCACTCAACCATCTAAGAGCAATACAGAAACAGCAAACTCAGAGAAAGAAGATTTTGAACCTGCTGAATCTAGATTTTCAAAACCAACCTTCGCCAAGACAGCCAATAATTCTCAATCATATTCGAAAAAATATGGAGCTATCACAAAGGAATACACAACCAATATAAGTTTTTCAAAAAAGGACATTACTGAAGTCGAAACAGTAAAGCTCAGTAAAGACTAATGTAAATATTCATGAAATTATTTTTTTTAATATTTTATTTTAGATTTAATAAATTAAAACTAGTGATTAGTGATTCAGAATCAGATTTTAAAGTATTTGACACAGATACGACCGATAACACGGAGGATGTAACTGAATGGAATACACAAAATACCCAATACAATACAGACGAGCCATTGATACCAGTTGAGTGGGACAGTGTTAGTGAATCTACCACAGAATTGGACAATGATTGCTTGCATAATACCAGTGAAGAAGAAGATGACAATAAACATCCATGACTTGTGAATGGATTCGAAGATGTTCCATTCGTTGTTAATCTTTCTACTGTTGAGTTCGTTGAAAAGTTGGCAGAAGACAAAAGCATTGAAAACAATAGTATTGTTGACTTCAGAGGCAGAGTAATCTCCAACAGCAGTAGCAAGACATTTACCATCATAACACAAGTATTGATAACCAGTATAGTAGAGACCCAAAAGGACAACCAATTGATATAAACCTTGACCAATAATGTGAATCCACATATTCTTAGTAATCAAACCATCATTTCTACCGTATGGCTTTCTGTCCAACAATTCTGGAATTGGAGGTTCAGTTGCGAGGGCCAAAGCAGCAAAGGTGTCCATGATCAAGTTAACCCACAAAAGTTGGATAGCAGTCAATGGAGGATCCATATGCTTACTATGAGAACCAGCTGGTGGACTAATAATGAATGAGGTCAAAGCAGTAATGACAGTAACCAACAAAGCACAAACGTTAACAGTCAATTGGAAGACTAAGAATTTACGAATATTTTCATAAATAGTTCTTCCCCACAAGACAGACTTGATAATAGAGCTAAAGTTATCATCCATAATAATAATATCAGAGGCTTCCTTAGCAATTTGAGTACCAGCAATACCCATACTCAAACCAACATCAGCTTCCTTAAGAGCAGGACCATCGTTAGTACCGTCACCAGTAACAGCAACAACTTCACCGAGAGCTCTGAGTCTCTTAACTAACTTAAACTTATCAGTTGGAGAAGATCTAGCCATAACTTGGAGTCTTGGCAAGATATCATCAATTTGATACATTGTCTACAGCATCATAACTTCACACGCAATGGATCCTTAATACCGACAATAGCAATCAAAGTAGAACCATTTTCAATAGCTTCTTGATCTTCGAAATCTTCATTTCCTCTCAAATCCTTATAGGCCAAAGTCAAAGTTCTCAAACCTTGAGAAGCCATATTTTCAATATCTTGCATCCACTTCTTCTTTTCAGATTCGGACAAAGCAGAAACTGAACCATCCTTCAAAATTTGACTAGTACACAAACCCAAAACAATTTCAGAAGCACCCTTCAAGTACAATCTATGAGCACCTTCATCAGTCTTGACAATGACAGCCATTCTCTTCTTGGCAGATGAGAAGGTGTACAACTTTTCAATCTTATCATTTTCAGTATAATGCTTTCTAATTGGAACATAATCAATACCCAAATCCTTCAAGAGAATCAAGAGAGAAGCTTCAGTCTTGTTACCACTGACTTCATATTCCTTCAAGGAACCAGTCTTTGGCTTGTTCAAAGAAGCCTTTGAGTTGACAGAAATACCGTGAGAAAGGACTTGAACAACCTTGGTATGCATTCCATCAGTATTATCTGGCAAACCATCAAGATATTCTTCACCTGCAATGACAGCCTTGACAACTCTCATTTCGTTCAAAGTCAAAGTACCAGTCTTATCGGAACAAATGTTAGTAGCACCACCCATAGTTTCACAAGCTGACAAGTGTCTGACGAGATTGTTATCCTTCATCATCTTCTTGACAGAATAGGCCAAAGAAATAGTGACAGCCAATGGTAAACCTTCTGGAACAGCAACGACGACAATAGTTACTGAAATAATAACAAATCCTACAATAGTACTAATATCAGACCAAGACCAAACATCGGTACCAACATTGGTTTGCCAAATCTTCTTAATCAACCAACCAGCCATCAAGACACAGAAAGTAGCAACAGCAAAACCAACACCGAATTTACCAATAAGAGTAGCCAAATCATCCAACTTGGCTTCAAGTGGAGTCTTGTCATCTTCATCATCAGCAGTAATCTTTGCCAATGTTTTACCCCATTCGGAGTTAACACCAACACAAGTAACTAACATTCTACCATAACCTTCAGAAACAACTGTTCCGGAGAGAAGGAATGGAGCTTCGTCATTCTTCTTGATAAGATCAGTTTCACCAGTCATTACAGATTCATCAGTCTTCAAATCGTGATATTCACAAATAACACCATCAGCTGGGACTTGATCACCTTGTTCAATTTCAACAATATCACCAACTACAATTTGACCAATTTGTACAGTACTTGTTTCACCATCACGGACAACTTTAATTTTGATGTCTTCGCTTTCCTTTGATAATTCTCTGAATTTACGTTCCTTTTGCCAATCGTTAACAGAGGCAACAGTGGAAACAATTAAAACGGCCAAAACAATGGCAAAACCTTCAATCCAACCGAATGGTCTGTCTTCTTCTCTTTCTGGGAAAGCAACACCCAAAACGATAGAGACAACAGCTAATACTAATAAAACAATAAGAAGTGGATCTTGAATAGCTTCAAGGAAGAGTTTCCACAAAGGTACCATAGGTTTCTTTGGATATTCATTCTTACCAAATTGTTCTTGTCTGTCAGCTTCTTCAGCGAAGTGAATACCTTTTCTAAGATCAGTATTTAAAGCGTTAGCAAGACCTTCAGAACCTCCCAATTCTCTGAGAGCTAACACATCTCTACTTTCCAACAAGTCATCCAATTGTTGGAGAGTCACGCTATAGGAACCGTAGCTGTCCCTCATTTCTACGTCGCGTGGCATTTTTTTTTGGGCTTTTTCATAGAAGGGGTGTTGGGTAATAAATATAACTGAAGAAGTTTGGCGCAAATGATGTGTTGTGAAACAAAGGCTCTGTGCTTGTTGTATGAGAACAATGCAGCTTGTGGAAAGTATGCTCTTTGTCGAAAAACAAGAAGGGCAACCTCTAGCAGAGTAGATTCATTATTGAATGTTAAAAGAATGTCTTTGAGAATGTTGTAGCGTGTTTAGCTCGCTCGTGTTATTTGAGGACCGTTTTGAAGCTCGAGCACAAATTTGTTGCCCCCAGAAGTAATCAACTCAGGAGCAGCATTTAGAGTTCCGTTTTATGGAAAGGTCGTGGATTTTCTCTTTGTTAACGCTCTCGCTTGGTTTTTGTGGGAGGGCGAAGAAAATGCTTGGATGAACACTGAAAATATAATCACATTTACAATAGAGATTCTATCTTCATATCAACAACCATCAGAATAGATTCCACACTGTAACTACCTACCTCTTGTGTGCTGCTGCTGTGATTCAATGATAATGTTGAACCACAGGGATCTACGGTTTTTTAACATGTTTGAAAGTATATTAATCTATTGAAAATAATATATGAAATATTGTCCAAGTATGGATTATACCACAGAACAGTTTTCGTGAACATATTGTTTGATACAAAAAAGTGCCTGACTTTATTTTTGGCCAGCAGGAGGATATTTTTGGTAAGGTTTTTTGATTTTTATTAAAAATTCAAATTTTAATTAATGCAAATTCACAACAACAATTAGAATCCATTCCTAATGATACATGTCCATTTCTCTTGCATTGACAGTCTTACTTGTGTCCCATTTACCTTTCTTTTTGAATACCTTTCTACAGTAACAACAAACAATCACAACACAACATAACAAAATTACAATACCAACAGCAAGTCCAATAATAAGCCAAACCCACCATGATAAATCCTTTGCCCATTTCCAAATATCCACTTGAGTACGAGCATTCTTATCTCTGTCAGCAATATCTTTAGAATAATTGGCTCGGGTTGAGTTTTTGGCACAAAGAGTGTCTACTTTTGGACAAGTGATTTTTCCATCAAATGAATTGGCTTGATTCAATGCTTCACCTCCCTCTTGAGGACATCTGAGCCAATAACTACCAATCTTGATAAATAGATAGGTATCTACAATTGAGGGATCATTAAGAGAATTCAAATCAGGAGGCCCACACGAATATTCATAACATCTGGATGTTACTGTTTGAGTTCTATAGTCAAGACCAGATGATTGAGATACTAGGTTTCCAATAAAACATCCAGCATATGAATTGTAATCTTGTCCAGTTCTAGAAATGAGCGAGGTATCCGATGGCTTGTTTGCTGGTTTGTAGCATTCACCAGAACCAACTTTGATTACCAAGGGGCAATAGTCTCTGTATTCGTATCGTCCACCTAAAGTACTCTTTCCAGAGATGTGTTGATAATATCCAGACAGTGCAGAAGAATATGTTGCAATGTCACATGTTCCCTTAGAGGAATGGTCGTAGGTACACATTGGATTGGTGTTACCCTGTGAATCAGTATCAGAAGTACAAAAATATCCAATCAGAGATGAATCCCAATTTTCACATCTTTTCGTTACAATGGAACATGATTGAGATAAACCCCAATTATATCTATCATTGGTGATACGATATGTACTATCCAATTTTGATTCCAATCTTTCAATTGATGTATAATTCACATTATAATATCCCAAATCATCAAAAACAGCGAGTGAAATCTTTGAAGCAACAGGTCCATCCGATGGTGGGTTAGACAAATAGGATCCTGACATGATTTCATTAAAGAAAATTCTCGATTCCAATAGAGGCGTTTTGCCCATTTCATACTCTGACATATCGTACAAATACTTGTAATTGAGGATGGCATCTGCATTTTCCAATGAAATATAATTAGCAGCTGATTCTGTTGATGATTGACAAGAGAAGTGAGCTCTCATTTGTTGAATGGCTTTTGGAGCAGCTAGTGTGAATATTTTCTTACTATCTCCATTGGCAGTGTCTGTAAATGATGAAACAGCCAAATTTGCCTCCTTAAACGATTTCAAGTTGAACCCCATAATGTGATACTAAATTTGATTGGAAATGTTTTCAAATGATTGAGAAAGTTATCAAATTATTCGACGTTTAAATTAGATATTATAAAATTCCAATACAAACCATCATGTGAAGAATCATCATGATTCTCGAACGAGGATTCAATGAATTGAAATAATTCGTCGAAATATTAATCAATCCCATTACTGGTCTCTTGGTTCCATTAATTGATTGAGAGAGACACATCATTCCACTCCCCTTAAACACCATACTAACAGGTCTCATTGTAACAAATACAACTAAATCCACACCACTCAGAGTTTCATTTGTAAGTGTCTTGTATTTGCTTTGAATTGGAACACCATATTCAGTTGTGTATTGACACCTCGATTGAAGTGAATTGGCTGAATCCAATAAGAATGTATCATTATTCATTCGATAATCAGATTTGACAGTTATCAAATCAGAAAGCATAGATTGTACAGTTGGAATAATTTGATTCTTCCAAATACCAATTTGTAAACTATTAACAACATCATAAATTTGACAAGTTCCTGAACAAGAATCAGGAGGGAGTGTTAATAATTTGTCGTTGTCTGTTGCATCACATGATGGTAGTGATGAAAATCCTGAAATATCACCTCTCACATAAGATGAACCCTCGGAATAACATGATCGTTGACTTTCATCATTTTCCAGATAGCTCAAGTCGAAATGTACTCTAATACAGTTAGAAAAATTGACAATGAGCAGCAACAACAGTATTAAAGCCGTCATCATTGATTGTGAAACCACCACTCCACGTTTAGACATTTTTTGTTACTGATTAGTGACATGAAATGACAAGGCTTTCAAAAAAAATAATAAATTGATGTTTACTTTTTTATCATTTTGTTTTTCCAAATTCAATATTATTTCCAAAGTGCAATATTTTTCAATATTACAATATTAAATGTTTTGTAAGCATTAAATACTCAATAACAACGATTAAATTTCCTTAAATCTCCCTCTGAAAAACAACTAACTCCACACCGGTGTAAAAAAGTTCTGTTCCACACTCAAATTAGAAAAAAATTCTCCACCTTCACTCAAACACGTTTCATGAAAACAACCTCGAAAGAATCATCGGAGGATGGAATTACCTCTGCAAGTGATGCTAGTGCTGCTGATTCATCAACAACACCACTGCATCCAATAGCTTGTTTGGGTTGTAGAAAGCTCCATCGGTATGTATTCTTTTTTAATTATTAAATTATTAAAATAATATAAATGGTACAGAAAGGTTTGTTTCACATAGTTTGAATAATTCAAAGTTTATTATCAACATGTTTTTTTGATCATCTTTGTAAAATTGGTCATCTTTGATTATTTGGATATTTTGGATTTGTGTTTAGTGTGATAGAAAACTTCCGGCTTGTACTGGATGTGCCTCTAGAGGAAGTACTTGTGAATATCATACACCAAAGAAGAAGGGAGGAAATATGAAGAATAGAAGTAAAGCCTCGGCATTATCATCAGAGGGATCATCATCATCACTTGTTCAAGGAAATTCTTCTTCTGCCACTACTACTAATATAGTAACTCCATCTTCTTCCTCTTATAATTCATCAATAGCATTGAATAGTGTTGATGCTTCAATGATTAGTAATAATAGTGGTGGAATATCTGTTAATACTTCTAATACAGCAAGCACTAGTGGTGGGACTAGTATTATAAATGGAGGATCTAATCATCATCAGAAAACTAATCGACCTCATTTGGATGATAGACAAGTTGTGGAATTATATTTTGGAAATCTTCATAATAATATGCGTCTGATTGAAAAGAGTGAATTGGAAAAGTATTTATTTGATAAAAACTCAATTTTACCTGGAAGAGAAGAGGTGATTGCAATGTTTGCAGCTATGAAAGCAACTTGGGAACAATCACTTGGATATGAAGGAGCTGAGGAAACTGCAAAAGAAGCTAGAACATTGATGGGTTTATTATTTGATGAACATTCGAATTATTATGTAGCTTGTGCTTATGGATTTTTGGCTTATTATGAAGTAGGATGTGGTCGATTCAAAACTGCTCGATTTTATATTCAATGCATTGATTTTTATTTTAAGGAAATGTCAGAGCAAGAAACACAGAATATGACTTTGTATCAATCATGCTTGAAAAAATTTACAACCTATCTCACAATGTTATCAAAAACTAGTGGAAATATGATTGAAACAACATTGGATTGGGTTGAATTATACGAAAAATATATGGGAATTAGTCTTCCAATTGATTGGAAGTTGATGGTCTCTCAAGATTTGACGGAATTCAATTATATGGCCATTATTAAGGTGATTGAAGTTATTTTGGATATTGGAGGAATTCATCTCAAAGATTCTCCTGGATTAACATTGAAAAACTACACTGTAGTCTCATCAATAATTTTCCACAGCTTGAGGATTAAAATGTTAACTAGTGTCAATAGGGAGAGAGACAAAATTGAGGAGAGTGCATTGAGAATTATTGAAGCTACTGAATCTGAAATTTTCATAATTTTACCTCCTCTGGTTGTCACTCCAATCATGGCAGCTTGTAAAATTCACTTGTACATTGTAACATTAATAGAAAAGGGTGAAAGAAAAAATTGTGATGAAAGTTCACCTCTTGGACCAATTGACTATTATATGGTATTGGCAAAAGGCTTAAGAGCAGTCAAATTGCTAGGAAAGAGATTCCCAAGAGTGAATCTCTATCATAGAAATATGATTCAGGAAATGGAATCCATCTTGGAAAAGAAGGCATTCTACAATTCTCTCTCAGAATTAATCAATAGTTTCAATACTCATTCAATGCCTTCATCATACAAAGTTCCTGGATTCGAATCCAATAGTCAATTCTTTAGATTTATTTCAAATGAAATGACATCCAATAATCACCAACCTTCCATAGAACAACGTAGACTCTACGAGAATAGTATTTCAACTTTATTAAGTGAAATCCAACATATGTCAGCAGAACAAGAAATGATCAATAACAATAACAATACCAGCACTCAACAACAGCAACAACCAACAGCAGCCAATCACGAATGGGACGATGTACAACAACTATTCAATACTGTCTATACGGACAATGATTTTTCTTCTTTCCTTCTTGATGAGGAGGATGAAAGGAAGTGATCTCAATGTCCACCACCTTATTTTTAACTATGGTTGCTAGTTTAAATAGCAGAGCTCGATATTGGCCTAACCCAAATGATTGAAGCTTGTATGATACTGTGTAGAATGTTGCAATTATATGAATCCAATCCAAAAGAAAGGGTTGAAGAATTTGCCTCCATCACAATTCAAGTTACCAGAAGAAAACATTAAAATGTACATATAAATAACAAGCTTGTACTATTTACCATTTATTTACAATGAAACAATCTGTAAAATTCTTATTTTCCAAACTTTCTTTCAGTTTCTTTCTGCTTTCAGTGAATTCTTCCACAATTTTGAAAACAAACCCAAACATGTTATCTACCTTGCTTGGGTTCCCAGTCTTAGTCAACAACAATTTAACTTGAAACAAATCAGGATTCGAAGGAAATGGTCTATACGAGCAAATGATTGGATGCTCAAAATCTGCACTATCTGAAATTCTAGTTGGTGAATGAGCACGAAACATGATTTCATCATTTGTTAGCTCATTTTCCATTCCAGCATGGAACAAAAAAGCGTCACTGTATCCTCCATTAAAATCACCTCTGTAAATGAGCGGGCAAATTCTTTTAAGGAAATTCTTTGACTTTCTTCTTTTAACTGTAAACGTAAAATCAACATTTTCTCTGTTACCGATTGGGTAAACAACAGGTGAAACACTCTTTACAGTTTCAGTCTCCCAATCCACTAAAATCCAACTAACTTGATTCATGAAAAAGTATTGAATTGTATCTGATTTCAAGTCCACTGGGTGGCACTCGAATTTATTCATTTTTTCCAAAAGATAAAAATAGTTATTGGTATGAAAAACAAACTTTCATGTTTTAGAGCCATCAATGATCCAATATTTACATTTCCAATTCTTAATTAACCCAAAAAAAACAACTTTTAATAAAATTAATTTGTTCATTAACAAATGATACATTTCTTCTCATTACCTTCCTTCTTTGCCTTCTTATCTGACAATTTTGTTGTGCTTGTTACTGCTGCTGCTTTAGGTTTATTATCCAAATTCTTCTTAATTTCCAAAACCATTCTTGTGAAAGCTTCCTCAACATTGGCCGAAGATTTTGCACTCGTCTCAATGAATGGCATATCATACCGGTTTGCTAATTCTTCACCCTCTGAACGTTCAATTACTCTCTCAGAGGTTAGATCTGATTTACAACCAACCAAAAATTTTGTAATATCTACAGGAGCTGCCTTGTCAACTTCATTAATCCATTGACTGACATTATCGAAGGAGGATTGGTCAGTGATTGAGTAGGCGATAAATACACCGTGTGCATCTTTGAAATAACCTGGATGCTGTTCGATAATTAGGTAAATAAACTTATAAGGTGGTGGTTGGTTGGTTGACTTACACTATTTCACAATTGTGAGCTATTTCACACCAAGAGTTGTAAAACACTTACATTTTCAATGCTTGACTAGGACTAATATCAAATATTAAGTAAATCATATGATAATGTCTTACTTACGCATTCCATATTTGTAATTTCAATGTTTTTCCATCCATTTCAATGGTACGAATTTTAAAGTCAACTCCGAGAGCGGAGTAATAAGTATCTGAGAAGGTATTGTCCTGAGAAAGGGGTAAGTTTGTGTGAAATATGTGGTTTACATACAGAATAACGAAGGAGAAGTGATTTCGTTCCAACTTTACGATCACCTAATATCATGTTTAGTTTAGTTTAGTTTCCCTACTTACCAAGGAAGAGTATTTTTACAAAATAATCACTACAAAGTTCAAATCATTTCATTTCTGCAACAAATAACTTACTATGATGGATCCATTTTTTTTAAATTTGTGAAAAACTAAACCTTTCAATCAAGGATTTATTCAAAAAGAGCGACCTCACTACTTACCCAAAGTACGAGAACATGATCTACTTCCAAACGAACTTTGACTAACTATGTTTCTACTTTAGCTTCTATTATTGTTTACAATAAACTTTATATTCGAAGTTAAACTAATCCTCAATTGATTATAATTGTTTTTATTCAACATCATCTTCTACTTGTTCCTCAGCAATTGTTCTTTCATGATAATTTCTTCCATGTTTCCTTCTCAATTCTTCCAAATTCCACCACTTAATTTGAGCTGCACAAAAAAAACAAGCAAGCAAAGACCAAATTCCCAAAACTCCCATGAAAATAACTGAAACAATGAAATAGATTGGGATTGGAGTTGAGAAAATGAAATAAAAACACAAGATAAAGCTCACACAACAAATTAATACTTGTAAGACTGTTCCAAACATGGAAATATTCAATAATAACTTTCGTTGTGGTTTCGTTAAATTGTAAACTAACCAAACAACTGAAGTTACAAGTGCTACAAGTTGAGCCACTGGAAAGGAGAAAATAATTGCATAGAAAATAAGAATACCAGTTGGTGAAGGTCCTGTTTGTACCTTTCGAATAGCAGTAATTGTTAAAAGGTCAGTAGAAGACATTGTGGAAAAAGTTTCATTGTCGGAAGGATGAGTAATGGAATAGAAGTAATAGAAAATAACTCCGACATAGTACATTAACATGATGGTAGACGAAACCAAGTGGAGAAGGGAAATTGTGAAAAAAGCAAGTTTCTTATTGCCCAGAGTTTTGGCAATGGTTTCGAATCGAGACATTTTTTTTGCGTGCTAAGTGAAAGTTGGAAACAGAGTAGAACCAACAAGAATGGAGTTTGGTCAAGTTCAGAAATCTTGCATCGTGCTAACCTGTACTATGTTGAATTCAAAGTATGACCTAGTGTTTGTTAATTTCGTGTAGAATTAAACAAGTTTATTTATGTTTACCTCCCATGGCCTTTTCAACTTCAGTAACAATTGTATCATAGATGGTAAGGTGGAATGCAGACATCAAAAGAGTTTGTACAAGCTTATTCATCAAACCATGATACCATCCATAAATACCATCCTCCTTAAACATTTTAATCAGACAGTCCAAAGTATTCTTATAAATCTTGTGTCCAGTCTTTCTAATTTCTTCTTCAGTCATTGTCTTCTTTGAAGTTCTCAATTTAGTTTGAGCAACTTGGAGTGGATAGGTCAAAATGGTGGCAATAAACTTGGCAAAAAGACCAAGGAAGAATGATTGACTAGAAGTAAGATTCTTTTGATTCATATATTTCAAATAATGCTTCTTAGTTTGATCACTAATAAAATTCCAATAATTCCAAATCAATTAAAAACTTACAATACAGTATAGTTAATCATTGGATTTGTAACAAGGACAATACTGGCAAGAACACCACTCCACAATGTTGAAATACCTTCTTCTTTAACCATTTTGACCATTCCTTTGAAAATTCCCTCATTTTCAGTAGAATCATTCTTTCTTTGAGCCTTATATCTTGTTGTAATGACCCACAATGGACAAGTGGTGATAACTGTGTGAAATTAAAATCAAATTTGTGTCATCATTTTCAATTATCTCAATCTTCTTCAACGAGGATCTTTAATACTTCGAGAGTAGTCTTTCCTTTAAGATGTTCATTGGCTTGAATGTGTGTTCTGATAATTTCTATTATTATTTGTCAATGAATTATTAATTGTTAATCATCATTAGTAGCAAAGCATCGGAATTATGATCATCATCAATTAATTAATCATCATTTCTTGATTACATACCAATAGGATAAAAAGCAGACATGGCAGCTATTATCAATATTTAAATAAAATCATCATCATCACGATCAATTGATTTTATCTTCATATATAACAATTATCTTTCTCATGAACAACCTACCTTGTCCACCAATACTACCGGCAGTAGCATGAACAAAAGATTCGTAGCTAAACACTTGATCCATTTTCTTTTATAAAATTCCTTTCCTCCGATGATGTTGTTGTTATTGCAACAAGATTTAGAGACGATAATAATTAATTGGGTTAAAAACTGGTGTGCGAAATTCTCTTGGCGCCAAAAGGTTGTTGTTGAGAGAGAATTGAGAGAGCTATTATTTACAATATTTGCTTATTTGCTCACCAACAAAATAAGAATGATTTTGTCTGTTGGGTTTTTTTTGTGATTTGTTTTTTAAGAGATGATGAGAAGAAGCTTCATCAAGATGATTTTTTGAACGACATGCATGTAGGAGGTTAGTTGAATGGCAGGTGTCGTTGAGGAAGGGTTTGCAATTTGAACGTTTAGAAATCAAGATTACGAACATGTCTGTTGGAATTGAAAAAGTTCCACTCATTAAATAATTGAAATTTTCACAAAACAGTCTCACTTTATTTCACTTCTCTTTTTTTTGAAATACAGCACAACACACAATTAAGGAAATTCTTGATTATTTAACAATATCTATAACCACCATATCCACCATAGTATGGAACACCATAACCATAACCTCCATAATATGGAACACCATAGCCATAACCACCATAATATGGAGCTGAATAAGCACTTCCATAATTGGTGCCATAACTAGATGGACCAGTGTAATAAGATCCATAACTTGAATATGGTGAATAGTTGACTGCACTGATTTGATTGGAATAAGCTTGAGTATTTTGAGCATATTGATTGTAATTACCACCTGTTACTCCATAATTTTGACCAGCACCACCATAATAACCATAATTGTTTCCATAATTATTGCTGTATTGACAGTTGGCAAATGCAAGACACAAGATGAGCACGAAGACACAACAACACACTGATTTGAACATTTTAATCACTTTGATCACTTTGATTTTTTTTGGTTTTGAGAATAGGATAGTTAGTTTGGTATTTAAATGAATTTCAATGGGTAGTATTCGAAAGTAAATGAATAATTGGAAAGAAACTAGTTATGGAAATTTGTCACTTTGGAACATCCACTTTTCCAAAGTTATTTAAACACTTTGTTTTGAGAATTTTCCATCTTTGTCAACAAATGAATTTGGAGAATCGAATTGAAATTTTTGCAGTTGGATGTCAACTCTTCCAAATTCCATACTCATTTACAGTTGGTTTACAATCAACACCCAGATAAATTCGAATAGGTAAAAAAACAAACAGAATTTTCCCATCAACCTCAAAATCAGGTTCTCAGCCCTTCGGCTGTCATTAATCAAACTCAAAAAAAATACACATTCCATTACATCACAATCGTCACCCTCTTCATCACCCTGTACCATAAAACAACTATTTTCATTAAATAACAACACATAATCATGACAGACCAAGTGACAGTCACCATTCAAGAACCAAAATCAACCTTCACAACCTACCATCAAAATTCCAATGAATGGACAGCCAAAAGTATAGTAGCAGTTACCTTCTTCTATCTCGGTTTCATCTTTCCTCCATTGTGGATCATTGGTTTCTTCGCATTCAGATCACAAAATGATAGAGAATACTTTTGGGGAACTATGAATGTATCAGCATGTGCTATGTGTTCTTTTATTATCTATGTAGTTGCTGGTTTTACTTGGATTTTCTTCATGTACTATCAGGAAGCAGGTGCAGCAGGAATTACGAGAACTTATTACTTGAATTTTACACAGGCCTATTTGGAACCTGGTGAATGGGTCGCAATTGCCTATGCCTTGTTGATGTGTGGTATTTTAGGATATGAATTGATGAAGTATTTGATCAAATTGAAATTTGTTAGAAAGATGTGTAAATGTTGTTTGAAGAAGTAACAAGTTTCTTCTTTCCAACAAGAATAACAATTTTGATACAATCATTAATCGTATGATAATGATGAGAATAAAAAATTCATAAATAATAATAATTGTGTGTTGGTTCATCATCTACTTTCCTTTGGAATGTTTCTTGAGCGAGGTCTTTCTTCTGTTGTTATTGGAAATAGTTTATTGAACAAAGGCAACTTGTTTGAGAGTGACTCTTTGACCAACAGAAATCTTTCTTCCTGAACTCTTCTTATTATGACACAAATTCATACCAAACACTGTTCCATCAATAATTTCACAGAAACGATGTTTGTTCAATGAATCAATAATGAAACTCTTCTTGACACCTGAATCAACATCAACAGATGGCATGGTACATCTTGAACATCTCTTAACACCATAGAATGTAACTCCATTAATTTCAATTTCTCTATACTTTTCTTCATCGTATGGTGAAATAGATGGTGATGAGATTACAATATTTCCACGGAAATTCCAATTACTAATATATGAATAAGCTCCAAATAAATCATAGAGGAAGGTTTTGAAATATCTTGTGAAAAGATTTGATTGATCTTGAATGACCTTCTTGTTAAAATCGCTGACTGAATTTTCAGAGGTTAATAAGAATGGATAACCATCTGCAAATTGAGCAACATGTGTAAATTCCTTCTTTTCATCAATGAATGGTTGGAGAACTTCTGGTTCAGCAGGTCTGTGATGAGTTTGAATTTCTACAGATTTATCACTTCTTAAATCAGTAAACTTATCAATAACTTGAACCAAACGAACTGAAACTTTCAAATTCTTTGACAACCACTTGGCAATTTCATCTCCACAATCAAAAGCATTGACAGGATATTTCCAAATAGTGACATTTTTCACTCTATCCTTATTTTCATCATTAATCTGAATATTTTCAATATATTTCACTGAGAAATCATCAGATCCAGGGAAGCTAACCTTCAATTCTCCCTTTTTCAAATCAATACTTGTTCCAATCAAAACCATCGAAGGAGTTTCTCTCTGAGTAACAAAATTATTATTATCCTCCTTGATAACCATCCAGGCACGATCATACAAGAATCCATATTCACCAATCTCCCACTCCTTGACTTCAAATCCTCTACATGATTTAATTGGGAAAATTCTAATATTCTTTATAGTGATGGGAGCATACAATTTTTGATAGAGTTTGATCAAACCACCCACAGCTAAAGCACCTAATCCTGCTCCGATCAGTGTTGTTGAATGTTCCTTGTTGGTGAGTGATGAAATGATTTTTTGAATGCTTTCCATTGTTTTTTGTTTTTTTTCAAATTGTTTTTAAATATTAAAATTAATTTCGAATTTGAAAGATACGGAAGATAACGTTTTGCAGATAATGCAGTAATGAGGTTACTACTACATGGAATGATGAGTGCTAATGGGACAATTTTCATGCCTGTCGGAGTCGATGAGGAGAATCTTTGATTTACAAATTTGACTGATTATTACGGTTCTAACCAATCGATTGAGAGTTTCATCATTAAGGTGTTGAATTTTCGAATTGATTGACCATATTGTCCGTTCAACAAGAAATAACTACCCTCTCGTCGGTGCTTTGCCATTTGATTAATTCCGCCCTTATTTTACATTTTCTATTTTTTAATAAAATAAATAGAAACAAAAAAATGTCTGAAAATCAATCGGAAACCATTCACACACCTCAAACAAGCATTTTGAAAACTGGTTCATGCAATTGTGGTAAATTAATGTTCGAAGTTTCCGAAAAACCACTTTTCACTGTTCTATGTCATTGTAGAATGTGTAGAAAAGGCACTGGAGCACCTGTTAGTTTAGTCGTTGCTGTACCACCGAATGGATTCAAATGGAAAACAAAAACTGGATTCACAACTGATCAATTATTGAAAATAGTTCCATTCTCTGAAAAATTTAATGGAATGTATTGTGCAGAATGTAATGGATTTGTGGCACAACATTTGACAGGTGGACCAATCGTGTCAACTATGGGTTGTTGTTATGATGAAATGAAGAATGCATTCTGTCCTGGTGAGGAAGTTGTTAAGAAGGATGCATTCTTTCAACCAATATGTCATGTCAATTATGAAAATCGAGTTATAGACATTCCAGATAAATTACCAAAATTTATGGACTTTTCTGCTCCGTATGGATCTGGAAGAATGTTTACTGAGGAAGAAGAGAAATGATTTCTCAATATATTCAAGAAATGATATCAAAGATTTGAAGGAAAGGCATGTTCACATCTTAAAGTTTCTGTACGATAAATTTTTCACTATTAAATATTTTGTAAAGTTCAATAAAAATTTGCCTAGAGTTTCTAATTTTTTCTATTATTTACATCATTAAGGAAAGAAGATTAACAATTTGAGAAACGGTTAACAATAGATATCACGAGTGTTGTAGTTGAAACTTACAAAACATTTCAATTTTTATTTAGATAGAGATTGACATTCCCTTAAAGTGCTTTATATATTTAAAGTCAATGGTAAGCTATAATGAAATTTTGAAAGAGAAAGACCACTTCTTTGTCCATCATCATAATTAAAAAGCCGACAACCCATGTATTATTACATGTATTGACAGCTGGCACTTTAACCTTCACTTCCCATCAAGTCAATCGAAACCAATGAACATCAATTTGATGTAATCAATTCATTATTCTCAATACCTAACCAAATCAAAAAACATAACAAAAAAATCAAGTCAACCAGAAATGCCCAAAATTTCTCCCTCCAACGAAAAGCAAGATTTACTAAACAATCAAACCACCAACGATTCCTCAGACATTGTCCTTCCTAAAAAGAAGGTTTTCTTTGGTGGTTGCTTTTCCATGAGAATTGTAATAATCCTCCTCATTGTCTCCTTACTTTTTCTTTGTTCTTTATTTATTTGGTTGGCTTCGTTTATTGGATCGAGAACAGCTGTTAATGAGTTGACCACAAATTTGATCAATCAAGTTGGTAGAAAGATATTGGTCTTTTTGGAGAGCCAGATTGCACCTAGTTCAGGATTGGCAAAGAGCATTGCGTCAGATTTCAAGTTGGGAATTATTGATAGACAGCCACCACTTTCGTATTTGTTTGAGAAGAATAATATTTATAGACCATCGAGTGTTGGAGTGTTTTATCCTACTGAGATGTATGGTTACTTTAATTTGACATTCTTTACAAAAGGTTATCCAGAAGAAACTTTTACTGTTTATATCAAACATAGAGATTCGGTTGGTATCGAACAATGGAATGCGAGTGTTTCGACAGGTAGTTTACTGGATATTGTAGTTAATCAGACTACTCCTATAACTTGAAGATTTATGAAAGAGGGTATGTGTTAGTATCTGAACCTAATGACTTAGTTATTGGTGGTTCAATCAACACCACAGCCTTAGATAAGGTATCTCGAGTTCCCTTATTTAATTTGACAGATAAGGATTCAGGTATTTTGATGAGTGACATTCGATACAAATACGGAGGCGTTTCAAAATCTCCAAGCACCTTTGAAATACAAAGTCTTGGAATTGATTACTATGTATCAAGAATGGAATTCAAATTAGAAAACATTGTTTGGAATGTTTTCCTTGTTGTCTACGCGGATGATATTTCCAGAACTGTGAATATTAACACTGCTATATCAGTAGGTGTTGCTGTATTTGTGATTATAGTTGGTTTATTGACAAGTGTCCTGATTGGATATATGATTACTGAGCCATTGAAATATTTAGAGAAACAATTTATGAAAATCAAAAAATTTGATTTAACAAGTGTTCATTTTACTTCGAGTAGATTCAAGGAAATTGATGTCATGTACGAAGATTTGCATGAAATGGTAGTTTGGCTCAATGAATTCAAAAGCTTTTTACCAGAATCCATTTTTAACCAATTAAGGAATATGGAGAACTCATCTGAAAGCGGAGAAGAAACTCCAAAACAAAAGAATATGGAAAGCCAAGCCAGTGAATCAATCAAGAAACAAATCTCAACCAGAGAATCCAAAGATGGCATCGAAACATCAAGTAGACTTTCCTCCTCACACGACGGAAGTTTCCGAAACAATGAAGATCGAACCTCACTCTTCAAATTAGGACTCTCAGAAAAGGAAGCAAGTATTGTCCTTGTAAAGATCTCTGAAATGTGTAAGAGCCTCTCCACAATTGAAATAGCTCAGTTATTTTCAAAGATTGCCTCTGGATTGAGCGCACTTGCAAAGACCATGCAAGCCGACTTGCAAATTCTTAGCATTGATCAATATCAGATATCATTCGTGACAGGAAAGAAGAAATCTAACATTCAGGCTTTGGAAGCAGCTTTGAAAATATCCAAATCATTATCGAGCTTTTTATCAGATTATGAAAAATTGTCAATTTGTATTGGAATTACAACAGGAAAGGCCAATGTTGGAAATTTGGGAACCAATTCTTTGAGATTCTATTCGATTGTTGGTTCTCTACTTTCAAATGCTGAGAAATTATGTACATTGAGTAGACATTACAATATTCAAATTCTTGCAGATTCAAAATCTTTGGAATATGGCGCCAAAACTTTGTTTGTCACTCGTCCAATGGAAAGAATTGAGATAGAGAACGAAATTTTCCTTCCAAATATTTCAACAGTTTATCAGGTAATTAAGGAGAATTCATTCTCCAAAGATGAGTGGATGTAAGTTTCCTATTTTAAAACTGAAATATTTTTCTTATTCGAAAGGTATGAATTGGAGCAACAAAAGGAAAATGTCAAGTACAAGAACTTTGAAAATGCATTCTCAGTATTTGAACAATTAGATTCGAATAGTAATTCAGCATCCCTAGTAGAAAAAGTCAACCAATCCAAGAGTTTACTTTACGAACATTTAGAAAAATGTCCAGGAGATTCTCAAATCACCAACAATGTTCTCAATTCATTAGATATGCTCTTTACAAAAGCTTATAATGGAAATATTGATTTAAGAAACGGTCTATTGAATTACAGAACTAGAATGGACCAGTCAATGAGTAAGGTTACACAGGATAGCTCCTTCAATATTGTGGAAATATGCAACTCACAACATGTTAATAGTTGTTAGAATGGTGTAGCACAATTTGCGAGAATTTTTCATTAGCATTTGACATCCAAATGTGATTAAGTAACAAGTAATAAAAAGTAGGACCTTAAAACAAAAAGACTACAGCACCTGTATAATTTCTGATATTTAAAACAGCTGTATTCAGAATCCTTCACATTCTAAATTACAAACTCTTTACAAAAATAAGAAAAAATGTCTTCAAATGAAAGTGTGTTCCTACCAGGAGATATTTGCTTTCATATTTTACAATTTCTACCATGGAAACAAATCATTGCCTGTTCTCTCCTATCAAAACAATGGCGATCCGAAGTAATGAAAAGTAAATTATTTGGTACTGTAAGCGTAAAAGGTTCATTGTTGGTTAATTTATTCCGATCACTATCATTCAAGGTGCAGAATATTCAATCTCTGTGTTTATTATTGGAAAACCAAGAACAATTGATGGAATTTTGTGAGAATTTATCAGAGATGAAAAGTTTGAAAGCATTGAGTTTGGGCAGTGCTGTCTTGGAGTTGCCGTATATTGGTGATGGATTGATTCAATTGTTTAAATGTAAAGAATTGGAGCAGTTGAGTACTTTGAGTTTGAATTTTTTTTTAAAAGGTGAAAAAGTAGGATGTGGTTATGGTGCTGCATTAGAAATTGCCACTTGTCCTTATATTGGAAATCTAGAGAAATTGATAATTTGGGCAAATATTACAAAGGATGGAGTTGCCAAGGTGGCCAGTAATCCACTTTTGTCAAAGTTGAAGGTATTTTCATTTTTCATTGTTGTACAAGAAGAAGAATTGAAAATAATTTATGAAAATATGAAACATTTACAATATATTTCAGTGAGCAATCCAAATCCCAAATGTTTCAAGATTATTACACAAATGAAAGAAATGAAGGAAATAAGAATAAGTAGTGGGAAGATAAATCTGCAAGATATTGACACGGAGAGCATGTCCAAGCTGGAACAAATTAACTTTACCCATACTTCTTTGAAATCTATCAAATTGCTTGGAACAAGCTCACATTTGAAAAACTTGTCCTACATATCTCTAAACCAGGGAATTGACAGAATTAATTTAACTATTGAAGATTTGGATGAGATGTTTTCAGGACATCTTGCACATACTTTGAGGTATTTGAGTTTAGCCCTTAACTTTCCAAGGAACGGTCTTCTCTATATCGCAAAATATTTGAAAAATTTAACTTATTTATCTATAGACTCCTTAGAAATATTGAATGACAAGAGCATAATAGAATTCACCGAAAATTTGGAAAGAGAATCCCTTCTCACTTACTTACAAATATCATCAAACAATATTACGGAATTGTCTATTGAATATCTTAGTAATTGCTCTTATTTTAACAGAATTGAAAGCCTTTCGTTAAAAAGAAGTAAGGTATTCTCATTCAATTCATTAGATATGGTTGCATCTTCACAATTTTCAAATACTATTAGATCATTAGAATATAAACTAGATTTTGATGATGTGAAAATTGAAAATCACATCAATAATTTGAAAAAGAATGGTCAATTGGTAAATCTGATTAAATTTCCAAAGAGTTTTAGAATTCCAAGGAAGGGAAGTAGTTTGAAACGATTGGATAGAGATCAACAAACCTCACTAGTGAAAAAGAAGAAACAATAAGCTGACTTGCAAAATGGTTGCTGACGGACGGGATCGAACCGGCGACCAATGGCTTATTAGACCAACGCTCTACCTACTGAGCTACGCCAGCTTCACATTAACCTTAAATACCTTAATGATATCCTTAAAATTGCAATAAAGAAAATTATCCTACACGTCCTGATCTTCCAAGTCAACCTTGATATTTCACCCTTTACCTTACTGAAAGATAGAATATTCACCAAAATGTCTTAAAATTGAACCATATACATTATTTGAGAAGTATAACATGATGGTAAAGTTGCATAGAGTGGTTATTTTCCAGATTTTCGTAATTATAATATATTATTTATATATTTTTCAAGAGTGAGATTGATATGAGCAAGTTTTACTCTTTTTCTTCTATGTTGTTTTGGCAAGTGTGGAACTACTCAATCAATACTCTTTGTCACTTGTGAGCAAATTATCAATTTTATTAATTTAAAAAAAACAATATTTACACAATCAGTTGTGACTCTATGAACTGAACCAACAGGAACTAAACATCACGTTCGTTTCCTTTCCGAAGATGTTATTCTTGTGTACCAACATTACCACTACTACTGCTACTGCCACCATTGTCACAACCCAAGACAATATTACACCTTGCACCTTCTTCTTGGAACAAATGAGAATATCTATTTTTCAAGTTTTGGAATCTCTTCTTTCTTTTTTTAGCAGTTCTAGGGGTTTCCACATTGGTAAGGATTAGTAAAGCCTTTTCCAAGTCACTAAAGTCACTCTCATTGATAGCAGTTATCTTGGCTATTGCCATTAGACGCTCAATAGCCACTCCAAATTGACTGCATACTTTGAAATCAGTTACTTGTTGATCTGTAAGAGTGTGACTGATCCCTCTGAGGATGAATGATTTAGGATCATCATCATCTGCATCATCTTCATCAGGCCAAATATTTGCAATTCTCTCCTTAACTTTCTTCTTCTGGATGGCTATACGATTTTCCAATTCAGTACATTTCTTTTTGGCAGTCGATTCCAAAGTTTCTAATTCTTCCACTTTTCTCTTCAAATGATTGCATTGTTCATTGAGAGCTTTTTGAAATTCAATTTCTTGCTGGACTAGTTTTTCTTGGAATTCATTCTGTTGCTGGATTAGTTTTTCTTCAAAAAATCTCTTTTGCTGTTCCAACCCGTAATTGCTTACAATACCATTATTAGTAATAATATTACCCATTCCACCAGTAGAATTATGAAGAGAAATAGCACCACTATTATTACTACTATTGCCCAATCCACTTGAGGAACCAATATTACTACTACTACTACTACTACTGCTGTTGTGGATAGATTCGGCCTGATTTGGTACTTGATCATTATTGTTTGCAGAATAATTAATCGGTGTTTGTTGAGTAGTGTGTTGACAACCACTTGAATGATAAGAAGGAGGATGATCATGTTGTTGAGTTTGTTGTTGTTGTTTGAGACGAGATTGCTTTGATTTACGTTTTAACTGTGTAACAAAGTCCAAAACATCGTGTCTTCCTCTCTTCAGTAGGCTTTTCCTCTTAGCCTTTGTTAAGGTTATTGTTCGTGTTGGCGTGAGAGACATGATGAGTGACACAAAGTAAAGGTATTTTTTTTAAAATGTCTAGAAGAAGAAGGCTTCATCTGAAAACAAAACTACTCACAAGGAAGGTATTCTAGCAGATGATTATGAGCCACTTTCAATGAGTTTGTCACTTAAATACATCACTACCAAAGAAGCCTTTGAGATAGAAGCTACAAAATACAAATTGAAAAAGATCCACAATCATCAACAATAAGAGCAAATGGAAGAAATTGGAGGAATTGACACAATGATTGATGTTAATGAAGTACTTTCCTTAGACTTTATTGAGGCACTATAGGACGGTCTTTTGAAAAAGGCTAGAAATTCACATATGGAAGATGACAAACCTCTCTTTAAAGGAGCAAATCACACCTTTACTGATATGACACTTACATTGGCCAAATATTTTGCTGAACTAAAATCAACACCTTATTATTGGCACAAGTCTTTCAAGTCTGCGTTTCAGAATTGGTAGAAATGACTTCAATCATCTTCCCAACAAGTTTTTCATAGTAGTAATAATTGTAATTATTTTTAAAATAGTAGTAATAGTGGTAGAACAACAACAGTCAGTAAAAAATGGAGTCATAGGGAATCGAACCCTAGACCTTCTGCATGCAAAGCAGACGCTCTACCAACTGAGCTATAACCCCTTCTTGATTGTAAACTTAATCACGCATTAACACTATTTCCTCCATTAGTTCGTTTTATTCCTCTATTTTTGATAATTTATATTATAAGATTATCCCCAAAGAACAATGCAATGGAGTTAGAGATGCAATTTCTCCTACTTTACAATAATTTCAATATATTTATTCATCTTCAAATTTAGCATATCCATCATTGACAGAACCAACAGATCCTCTAACATTGGGTGTTGTCTTATTTTTCATTTCATTTAGCTCAGTATCAGATAAATTTGGTGGATTATTCTTCATTACATCTTCAATATCTCCAATTTCAACAGTTGGTACTTCAGCATAGGCTGTATTTCCATGAACTCTTCCATAAATAACAGCTAAAACATTGTGGAAACTATCAGTTTCAACAAGACAAATTAAAATACACATCACAACAATCATTTCTGGAATAATCCAACAAATATACTTGAAGAAAATATTCCAAACAATTTGAGCTGAAGTTCCACTTGACAAATATCTATAACCAACTGAATCCAAAGCCATGACAACACCACGAATAATAAAAGCAAAACTTGAATTCAATCCAAGAACCAATGCAACATTACTTTTCAAATCTCCATTCAGGAAAATTCTCCACTTGTAAATTAATGTTGTCAATGATGAGTATAAAGCACAGGTTCCAAGGAATGACAGTAATTCCCAAGTAACCAAGTAAGTTTGAGCAATTCTTTCGTATTCTTGATTGGAAAGTGTATTGGATTGTCTAGATTTTGTTAAACCTGGAAGGAAGGCTAACTGTAAATATAATAAAAACGAAACAACTCCAAGTCTCACTATTTTAATATTCCATATTCATATAACAAAATAGTTTCGGTTTGTTTCCAATATAATGTTTAAAAGAGAGAAACATACAAGCAATAAAAAGTAAAACATTTCCAATAGTTACTTCATAACTAGAACAAGAAATTCTCTTCTCTTCTATCCACTTCTTTAGTGACGATCCGATGGTGATCAGTGCGAGCACCACATAGACCAACAACATGACAA
Source organism: Naegleria gruberi (assembly GCF_000004985.1). NCBI lineage: Eukaryota > Heterolobosea > Eutetramitea > Acrasida > Naegleriidae > Naegleria > Naegleria gruberi. Next base: position 343,193 of record NW_003163308.1, read on the forward strand.
TATATTCATAATTACCTGTTCCAATTCCGTTCATGATGATAATGTTGGTACTATTATACAGGTAGTTAGGATAGAAATCAATGCAATGTATTTGCTGGTATTTTTTTGTAGCTGACTTTGATTGGTGAATCATGAGTTGTTCATCATCTCTCTTAAAGTGACCTATTTAGCCAATCCTGTTGACTGTTGTTTGTTATTCTTCATTACTTTTCTTTACATTTTGGAAGAATGATGGTTAAAATGTTGAGAATAAATTACATGATTTACTTATTTAATATTTCCTAGTTGTGGAAAACTGTTTAGAGGAAAGTCATATCGAAATTGGTGGCATCATCTTCAGCATTTGCATCGTCGTTCATGTTAGTGAAATCGTCCATGGCAATACTTGTTGAGATTGACATTGTGTCACCAACCAAAGACATGTTTGTGGACTTGTCGTGAATGTGAGATTTCTGTGACTTTGCCAGGATGGTATTTTCGTGACGTCCTCTCTTCCATGCAGCATTTCTAGAGAACTTTTTGACACCCTTCACTCGTTTAGAATCACGAGAGAATGAATCATTTGCATCCTCATCAGAATCATCTTCATCTCCACTATTTTCATTTGTTTCTATTTGATTAGGCAATGTTACTGCCTCATCTTCATTCTTTCTCTTTTTAATTGAGGAATCATCACTTGTTGTTTCAGGAGGAGCAGATTTTCCAACATTGGAATATGCTTGATAGGCCAAATCTAAACATTGAGCAAAAACTTTCATCTTTTCAGCCTCATGAATGAAAATTTTGATAGTATTACAATAGGAGAAGGATCTAAAGTGACACCAGTTGAAAACTGCATTAACAATAGCTTCTGCACTTCTTTCAGTTGGGAATCCGAAAAGGTCTGTACACATAGCATCAAAACCAATACTATTAAATTGTTTCTTATTAGATTCCTCAAGACATGTCTATTATTATTACTATTATAAATTACTGATACTACTATTAAACACGTACATTTACAATTTCTTCCATGATTTGACGTTCATTCTTTTTTCCACCTTTCCACATTGGTCCAGCTATTATTTGTTGATCGGAATCAATGATGAAAGTATGTTATCATCAATCGATGAAAATTAATCAATGATGATGATTTTGCACAATTTACATACCAGCAAATATTACATGTTTAACCTTCAAATTTCCACCATCAACAAGAGCAATTTTATCAGCAGAATCCAAAGGACCATTCGATGAAATAAACGACTTGACTTGTTTTTCAATTTCTTCTCCTCCCAAAGCTAAAACTTCAGTTCCCGACAATTCAACACTACTAGACACTTCAGAAAAAACAATAACATCAATATTTTCAGCCTCCACTAAATTTCCATTGATCAATTCAATGGTTTGACCCGTTCCACTCAATGAGACAGAAGCAACAATGGAAGGATCAGACGAAGATGAAGAGTTGGACATTTTTTCTATTTTGCTACAAATTTAGGTTTTTGGTAACGTTCATGATCTCCTGATGATGGTAATTGAAGCGATCAATGAAGCATTGATAGATATTTTTCAACTATTTTCTGGATGTCAGAAGTTATTGTGTGTTCACGATCAATATTTGTAGATTAAATTATAAAAAACAATACTTTATTGTGCCTTTAATTGATGATCATAGTAGAGGCTTTTTTTTCAATTCGCAACGGCAAAATTCTTGTTGGCGCCACATCACAATTACTGTTTACAAAAAATTGCATCGTCATCAACTACGTAGCAAGTCGCATTGGATTGGTTTGATGATGAAAGGTCTCAGGCATGGTGTTTTAAACTTCATCATGATGACCAGAAATAACTTCTCTAAAAAGAAAGGACCTACAACAATAACTCTGAGATCCTACTCTGTAAATATTTGATTATCACAAACATGATAAAGTCAATCTCTCAACCAATAATAACCGATACGAGAAGAAATAAACTCCTATCAGATTTGAATATGATAGAAAGGGATGATATAACGAAAAAGGCTTCTCCGTCAACACTGGAGAAGGAAGAACAAAAAAAGAATGAAAGTAATCAAGTAATTGTTGAAGAAGATGAAGACGATGATGATTGGATTCAATTGAGTTTTGATGGAGCAACCTTTACTACAACAAGATCAACATTAACAATGGATAAAGATTCAATGCTATCTGTCATGTTCCAAAAGAACTCTCCATTCAAAAAGATGACTAGAGATTTTAATCACCCAATGAAACCATACTTTGTAATGATGGACAGAAATCCACAATACTTTGAACCAATTTTAAATTATTTGAGATCTGGTGAGCTAGTAATTAATAATGGTGTAAATATTAGAGGAGTTCATTTGGAATCTAAATTTTGGGGACTTGCTGCCCTCACAGAAGAAATTGAAAAACTATTGGAACTGGAACGATTGAGTGAAATAAGGAAAAATTTACATGATAATCTCGAATGTGAATTGACAAGACAAGATATAATCAAAGCATTAATGAACTGTCCTTCTGGGAAGGGTGGATTGATAAACTCCAAGGATTAAATCTTCCAGGTATAGATTTGAGTGGACTAGACCTGTCAAGTGTAAACTTTTCCAAAACAAATCTCAAGAATGCCAACCTTTCGCGATGCACTCTCGATTTCTCAGAGATGAGAGAAACCATCATTGAGGGTTGTAACTTTTCCAATGCCCACATGTTCAAAATAATTATCAAGAATGCCAATTGTAAAAATGTAAATTTCAGTGGAGCCTCACTTCGAGGAGCTAGTATTACACATTGTGATATGAATGGAGCCAATTTCAACTCATCCGATTTAGAACTTGCAGATCTATCCAACTCCAACCTTAGAAATGCTGATCTCTCAGGCGCATCAATGAAAGGAGTTCAATTGAAAAACTGTGTCACCACAAACGTTACACATACAAGTGCTATGGGAGGTGTCATTACAAAATAAAAATTATCAACAATTCCACTAACTAATATTCTTTTAAATTGTTATCTTGCATTATTGATGATTACAATCAAATTCTAAAAAAACATTCTAAAAAAAACAAAAAAAATGCCTTTACAACTATCAGATGATGACGAAGAACCAACAAGACTTGTAACCTCGAACACTGAACAGCAACGGCCTGGAGCATCAACATCAGTATTGGATAATGAACAGGAATTACTCGAGTTGGGTGATGTATATGTACCAGTCTTGCCGACATCATCCAGTGAAATTGATTCGAGAAATGTCTATTTATCGGAGAAGGGAGGTTTATTTGATTCGGACAGTGATGACGAGTTGGATCTTTTGAGCCATCATCATTATAATAATACTAGCAATGGAAAAAATTCAGTGTTCGGGATTGAAAATAGTAGAATAACTGTTGGCATTGTTGTATTGGGACTTATTTTCCTAATTGGATTTTCTCTATTACTCTCTTATAGAATGATAGAAAAACCAATTGAAAGACAGTCACCGAAATATATTGAATTAAGTTTATTGTGGAGCCCTACTGTTTGTAAAGATTCGAAGGATGAAATTTGTAAAACAATTTCTGAACGAGTCAAAACTGACAAGATTAATTTCATCATCTCATCATTTCAACCAACAACGGTGGCATCAAGTTGTGAAGACCCAAATCAATCTTCATATTTAGGAGAAAAACTTCCTGAAGCCAATTCGAAAGAGTATAAAAAATTAATCGAAGCATATGCTCCACGTTGGCCACCATCTCTATCCACCTCTGGTTGGTCAGCATATGACAAGTATGGAAGATGTCTCTATGTAAATGATATTGCAGTGGAAACACCATCAGAATATTTTGATCAGGCCATTAAATTGTGGACCTATTGGACTAATACTTATTATGTACATTTGGCAAATCAAACAGAGATACCTTACACTGCAGTTTCTTTCAATTCATTTGCTGTTCCTAAATGTAAATCAGTTGAAGATAAGCAGTATTTGCTTGGTATGGACTTTTGCATTTTGGGAGACAATCTTCAACCAGCCACTGAAAGCACATTTTGTGAATTCAAAACAAATTGTGACACAAAGAAAAATTTGTTAATAGCTTAATTATAAATTATTTTTACAAAATTTTATTCAAAATTCCTTAATGTTTGTATTGTTCGATTGGAAGACAAGCACAAATGTTCTTGTCACCATATGAGTCATTAAGACGACTGACAGTTGGGAAGTACTTTCTTTCTCTAGTAGCTTCAGTTGGGAAAGCAGCAACTTCTCTGCTGTATGGACGATCCCATGAATCAGATGTAACAACATCAGCAGTGTGAGGAGCATTCTTAAGAACATTGTTAACCTTATCAGATTTACCTTCTTCAATATCTCTAATTTCCTTTCTGATGGAAATCATAGCTTCAATGAATCTATCCAATTCAGCAATATCTTCACTTTCAGTTGGTTCAACCATCAAAGTATTACCAATTGGGAAAGACATGGTTGGAGCGTGGAAACCATAGTCCATCAATCTCTTAGCAATATCAATAGCTTCAATACCAGTAGTCTTCTTGAATGGATTACAATCAATGATAAATTCGTGAGCAACCAAACCATTACCAGCAGTGTAATAGATTCTGTAATGTTCAGACAATTTCTTAGCCAAATAGTTAGCATTCAACATGGCAACACTAGTAGCAGTTCTCAAACCTTCAGATCCCATCATTCTAATGTACATCCAGACAATTGGCAAGACACTAGCACTACCAAATGGAGAAGCAGAAACAGCACCAACAGAGTTTGGAAGTTCATATTGAGTACCATCGAAAGCTGGGTGAGAAGGAAGGAATGGTGACAAGTGAGCACGAACACAGATTGGACCAATACCTGGACCACCACCACCGTGTGGAATAGCAAAGGTCTTGTGTAAGTTAAGGTGACAAACGTCAGCACCAATCTTACCAGGAGAAGTGAGAGCAACTTGAGCATTCATGTTAGCACCATCCAAGTAAACTTGAGCACCAGCTTCGTGAATCAAGTTACAGATTTCTTGAACTCTTTCTTCATAGACACCATGAGTGGATGGATAAGTAATCATGAGGGAAGCAACCTTATCCTTATGTTGAGAAATCTTGAGCTTCAAATCTTCAACATCAACGTTACCAAGCTTATCACATTCAACAACGACAACCTTCAAACCACACATAACAGCTGAAGCTGGGTTAGTACCGTGAGCAGATGATGGAATCAAACAGATATCTCTGTGACCTTGACCAATGCTTTCCAAATACTTCTTAATAACCAACAAACCAGCATATTCACCTTGTGAACCAGCATTTGGTTGCAATGAACAGTTATCAAAACCAGTAATCTTAGACAACCATTGCTTCAAATCTTCAATCATTCTCAAATATCCTTGAGCTTGGTTGAGTGGAGCAAGAGGGTGAATTGATCCAAATTCTGGCCAAGTGACTGGAGTCATAACAGCAACAGAATTCAACTTCATGGTGCAAGAACCCAATGGGATCATACCGTGACAGAGAGAGTAATCCTTAGCTTCCAATTTCTTAATATATCTGAGCATAGCATGTTCAGTGTGATACTTGTTGAAAGTGGAGTGAGTCAAATATGGTGTAGTACGAGCAAATGATGATGAGCTAATCAAATTTTCTGGAGCAACATCATTGGCAGTGACAGTCTTTGAACCATTGAAAGAAGCAAAGATAGCCAAAATTTCATTCAAGTGGTTAATATTAATGCTTTCATCAGTTGAGAGAGAAATGGTTTGAGCATCAACCTTTCTAAAGTTATATCCCTTTTCAGCGGCAAAACTCAAGAACTTTTCAGTATTTGAAACAGAGACGGTGAAAGTATCAAAGAAAAGTCCAGATGAAACAGTATAACCCATAGACTTGATACCCTTATTCAAAATGACAGCCATTTCGTGAACTCTGTTAGCAATATTCTTCAAACCAGTTGGACCATGATAAACAGCATACATAGAGGCCATATTAGCCAAGAGAGCTTGAGCAGTACAAATGTTACTGGTGGCCTTATCACGTCTAATGTGTTGTTCTCTAGTTTGGAGAGCCATACGAAGAGCAGTCTTACCTTGAGCATCCTTAGAGATACCAATAATTCTACCTGGAATAATTCTCTTATAATCATCCTTAACAGACAAGAAACCAGCACTTGGACCACCATAACCGAGTGGAACACCAAATCTTTGAGCACTACCAATGCACAAATCAGCACCGAATTCACCAGGTGACTTTAAAACAGTGAGAGCCAATAAATCAGTAGCAAAAACAGTTAAAGCACCAGTATCATGAACCTTTTTAACAACACTTTCATAATCAACAACAGCACCAGTAGTATTTGGATATTGAATCAAAGCACCACAGACACGATTAACAGCAAAATCAAAAGTGAGAGCATCACCAACAACAACACTGATATTCAATGGAGCAGCACGAGCACGAATAACAGCCAAAGTTTGTGGATGCACATCGGAAGCAACAAAGAATGCATTAACTTCCTTCTTATGAGCATTATAACAAACAGCCATAGCTTCAGCAGCTGCAGTAGCTTCATCCAAAAGTGAAGCATTAGCGATTGGAAGACCAGTCAAATCAGAAATCATTGTTTGATAATTCAAGAGTGATTCAAGTCTACCTTGAGAGATTTCAGCTTGATATGGAGTATATGGAGTGTACCAGCCTGGATTTTGGAAAATGTTACGAAGAATAACATTAGGAATCTTGTTATCATAATAACCTTGACCAATCAATGATTTTTTGACTTGGTTGAGTTTAGCATGATTATATAATTCAGCCAAGATATCAGACTCTCCATTCAAAACAGTCTTCTTTCCATCTTGATCAAAAGATAAAACCATACGTTCTCCTTCTCCATATAAAATTGACTTTGGAATAATAGTCTTGACCATTTCTTCAAGTGATTTAAAACCTAATTCCTTCAACATGAGATGAACATTTTCATTCTCTGGTTGATAATTGTGTCTATTAGTATAAGTATCGAGTGAAGCCAAATGCGATGAACAAGCACTAACACAAGTACTGAACAACTTAGATGATGAAAGAGAAATATTCTTCTTTAAAACGGAAGCAACACGCTTGTTAGATTGAATCAATTTAGTACTTCTTCCAATCATGATGATGATGTTATTATTCTTCAAACTCTGATGTAGATTTTGGCGCGTCGTTTAAATCAAGAGGAAGGAAAGAAGCCTTTTGAAAATTTTTTAAACGGTTGTGTGTGAAATAAGAGTGGAGGAGAACAAGTTGTTCTTGAAGGTTGCCTTTTTGCAACTCGAAGCTGTTTGTGTGGCGTCCGCTTTTGTGTTCCTACTTGGTAATTTTGGTGGAATTCATTTCATTGGAGTTTGAGCTTACAATAATGATGACGATGTCTTGCTGGGCTTGATTACAACTGTGGTAATTGAGTATCAAGTAATGATGAGCTTTTTGAATTTTGAGTTGAAAGGATAGTTCAACTGTTAGTGATTGAAATAAAAAATGACAAAATTAGAAACTTTGAAAAGTCCAAATTTGTTGAACAACTCGTAATTTGGATATTGGTTCCCTCTTGTAAAATAAAAAAATCATTTTAAAATCATTTTGTTTTAATTGTCTCCACTAGTGCTTCCAAACTTGGAGGTAATAACTTGACGTAATTCCTTTCGTTTTTCAGTCACATAAGTACTCTTGAAAATACCCTTTCGTTTACAAACTAAAAGAGTAATGACAAATAAGAAGAGTGTGGAAAGAGCAATTAATCCTGATGTATAATAGAAGGCATATGGATGGTCTTCAAAGTGAGACAACAGATTCATGCCAAATACACCAGCCATCAATGTACCAAATGTAAGTGAAAATGCTGCAATAGCTAATTGTAATTCCATTTGCATCATTTTGTTTCTAATACTGTCCAAGCAAACTTCAAGAAATTCTTGAGTGTCGTCTAAATCTTCTCTCATATCATCAATTGAGTTGATTACATTTTCCACTCTGTTTTGATATGTTTCAAGTAACATTTCAATTTCCTCATGTTTGTCGATATCTCTAGGTTTTCCATTGGCCACTTTTTCAGATAAATACATGGTTGCCATGTCATCGTCTTGTTGTAAAATATTTTCAATAGTCTCATGAAGTTCATTCACAAAAGTTTTGAATCGGGTGAGTTTTTGTTTGGTTTGCAAAATTTGATACAGAACTTCTTCACTTGTATAGTCAGGTGCAGCAAGAATATCGTTAACTCGTTCTTGGATTTCATTTCTCTCCTTTTCTATGGTAGCACAAACCTTGTGGAGAATACATTCAAGAATTCTAAACTCGAATGGAAGTGCATACGATTGTTCAAAGAACCCGTAAGGTGTATCGTCAAAACTGTACTTGTTCACTTCCTTAGATTTAGCATAGTAAATTAAAAATTGTTGAATAAATTTGATAAAGGTAGGGTCAAGATTGTTTGTGTAATCACTCTTCAGCAAATAAAGCTTCTCATGTGTAATGATAGCACTTATGTTGCTAATGGAGACAATAATACATTGAGATCTTGGCAAGATTGATGGATAGTTCATGTTGCTTACTAAAATTCTAATGTCTCTACCTTGTAGCCCATAATTTGTGTATAAATCACTCCTCTTAATTTGTGACATTCTAATATTTCCCTGATCATCAAACTCCACTACATTCCATTTGTGAGAAATACTTGTAGAATTAAGAGATATTGGTGTTGTATTAGAAAAATCCATTTCCGAATTATCGACCGTACTTGATGAATCATTAAAATTGGCAGATCTTTTTCCATTCCTTGAGTGATATCCTCTCTGTTGTTGTGCCTTATTAGATTGCTCATCCATTATCATGGATTTTGCTATCCTTGATGCGGAATCAAATATAAACCTTCTCTGCTGCTGAGAGGATGACAATAACCTATTCATCATTTGCAAGCCACCTCCAGAATTACAAACACTCTTATTTGATTTAATGTTGGTAGCTTCTTGATGATTTTGTTGTTGTTTTAATAAACCAATCATCATTGTTTGAAATGACGCCGTATTATTAAACGACGAAGAAAAACAGTGTCGTTGTGTGCTCAATGCCAAGCGCTTCATTTTTTTATTTGATTTTATTTTGTGAGTTATAGAATTTAAACCTCCGATAATTACCTGTGTTACAATTTCGATAATACCCAATCAAAACAGGACGGTTGACAAGAATTGGGAATATTGTCTTTTTTATATTTGAAGATTGGGTTGGTACAATTGACTGAATGAGATTTTGAATTATTAGATTTTGAATGTCTTTTGATATAAGTTTTGTAATCTTCCAACAAGAATATGAGATAATATTAAAGAAGATTCTGAAAAAATGGCACAACATCTTCCTCCAGAATTGCTGCAGCTCATCATTTCATTCATTCCACCATCAGAATATTTAAAAAATAATGTCATCACTGTTTGTTCCGATTGGTTTGAATTGGGAGAGTATGAAATGTTTTGGTTGGCTACTCTAAAATCACTACTTCAGGAGGAGATCTTCTTTACAGAGAATGAAGAATGTGAATTTGTGGGAGTGGTTCATTATACATTCCTCGATTCATTGTTTAATTTTAAAATGGAAAGAGAGTCCTATGCTCAACAATTAAAACGATTGGAGCAAATTTTAATTTTTGATCGTAAACCTTTTCAACTTAGGAGAGAAACTAATAGTGATATTTTTGGAAAAACTTATTGGAAAAGGTCGCGCCAATTTGTTACAGAGAGAAGGAGGAGACGTATTATGCTGGAGGTTTTAAGAAGAGTTATTCAAATGGGATTTTCAGCCAATATTTCAGAATGGATTGATATTGTAAAATTTATCAAAAGTCATAAGGATTTAAAATCAATAGCTAGGTACAATTACGCACATGTAAATTTGGCAAATTTATTCTTATTTCATTATGCATATGATTATTTCAAAGTTGTAGATCAAAAATGGAGAGATTTTGCATATTATATGCTAGATTTCTTTTTCAATGAATGTGAAACACCAATATTAGACTGTATAGAGCGAATTTTTAAAATGAAACTTATAAGAGTTTTTAATGATAAATCTCTAGGGCTCTTTGAAAAATTCAAAAAGGAGCTCGTAGCATGTGGGAAGAAAGGTGTTCCAGATTATTTTATTGTAACACTTTTAAATTCTGCAGACATGACAAAGGCAGAAGACATTGAAATTGTAACCAAATTTGTAACTTTAATAAGAGATAGAAAGCAATCAAAATTTACTGAAACCATAGCAGCTCGTGACGTCAATTCTCTATTCTTATATGTACGAGGAAATTGGGAATGTATTGAATTTTACTTGAAAGTATTGGAAGTCCAAAAGTACCAACAATTTTCTCCTAAAATATTTATTGATAATATTATTAGAAATAGTGACCCAGAGTCATGTAATATTATTGGGATTTTAAGGAGAATTCATAACGAATATGGATTGGAAATGAATTACCTTTCAAAGTTTTTGGTTCAAGAGAAAACAAATGACCTACTCTTATTTTTTGTTGATGAGTGTGGAGCTAATGTTAATCAACTAATAGGTGAGAGTGATAACAGTTTTTTAATTAGTGAGTGCATCCATGCCACAGGGTTGAGACGATCTCAAACAGAACTGATTTTAACATTAATGGAGAGGGGAGCAACCATACCAAATCATGAATTTTTTTCAACAATATTTAACAACTATTTCGATAGAGAGGAGCTTTATTTACCTACATTGAAAAAGCTTGTTGAGAAATATGGTCCACGATTTGACTCTCTTGACTTTTTCTCTTATCATGTAAAATATATAGATGATGGCTTTCTCTTTTCTCCAAAAAGTTTAGTTTCAGTATTTCAATATTTCGTCGAATATTTAGGCAGCAAACAATTAGCAACCAGAGATCTCAAGGAGAATATTCAAGACTATTGCAGTCGAATATCTAATAATTGGTTTGACATTAATCTAGAGGAAGTTGAAGAATTGAAGAAAAAAGTTAAGGAATTATTTGGATTTACAATAACTACTAAGTGAATTTTGAGAAAAATTCCTTAATTCTAAGACAATTAATTTCTAACTTGATGCATATTGAAGTTCATTTTCAATGAGTAATTACTGAAGAGAGAAAATAACACCTTATTTACGAACTGTGGATATCGATTCAATCAAAATAATTAATGATTGCCTTCTCTTTGTAATCTACAAAAACATCTTAACACCCAGAATATTCAACATCCACCTTTTTTTGATCCAATTTCTCCTTTTAGACTTATTTTTGTGGTCGTTTCAAAAATATTCCCCTTTTGCATGCGCGCAAATGGTTCATCTTGTTCAACAAGTATGAGTAAGGTCATCTCGATATGCTGAGTAACAAAGCCTATTTAACCAAGGCTAACAAATTACCAAGTTGAAAAAAACAACACTAATACACAATGGAAGTTATCGAAGAAAAGAGATTATTCACTGATTTACCTTATAGATTTGCCTATGTTGCCAAGTTTGTTGGTTTCGGTGAAGAAGATGTCAAGTATATTCATGAATCAGCTGCTGTTTTGGCTCCACTCGTGCCAACAGTTGTTGATTTGGTTTATAAAAAGTTGTTCAGTTTTGATGTGACAAAGAAGACCTTTATGGTTCGTAATGATAAATTTCAAGGAAAGATGGAAGATACTTTGGATGAATTGTCTGATACTTCTAGTGAACAAATTAAATTCAGAAAGGATATGTTGAGCAAGTATTTGGTTAAATTGGTTACTGCTGATTACTCTGATCCTGCTCTTGTTAAATATTTGGATTGGGTTGGTAAAATCCACACAACTAAGGCTGGTAACAAGGATATTGTTATCGATTATATTCACATTAATGCTTTGTTTGGTTATGTTTCCGATGTCTTGTTGGGTACTATTGCTATGTGTCCACAATTGAATGAAGAACAAAGAGCCAAGACTGTCCAAGCTTTTAACAAGTTATTGTGGATTCAAAATGATTTATTTGCTAAATATTATGTTGATGATGATTCTAGACATGGAATTACTCAACCTGAATCTACTGAATCTGCTCCATCATCTGGTGGTTGTTGTTTTGGATTCAAGTCAGCTAAGCCACAAACTTGTCAAAAGACTTGTCCATTGAAACCTCTTGCTTGTATTTCTATTGTTGCTGCTGCTTCATTCTTCCTTGGTAAATACCTTGCCAATAAGTAAATTATCATTGAATTGATAACCCTAGTTTTTAATTCCGATAGAGCAATTCTTTTCACATCTTTCAAAAAAATGATTCGAAACCATCATCAATCCTTTCACTCACAAGTTTATCAATTGCTATCCTGTTGCCATTTAATGTTTGGTCATTTATTGATACTCTTTGTCTTGTCGATAGTTTCTGCTAAATCCATTACACCATTCCTTCTCTACGTGTCAATGATCATCACAAGTGACATTCTCATTTCACAATTAATTCCTCTCCTTGACAATTCATCATACCGAAAGATTATTCTAATGACATGTTTAATTATTTATAATATTGGTGGAGTACTTTCTAATTATTATTGTTATTCGGAAATGGTTCGAGTTGTTAAACATGATTTGGCATATTCAGAATCTGCAATTAATGATACTGATTGGGATGTTCACGATTCTGTCAAGACTTTACGATATTATTCATTTGTTTGTTTGATTGGTTTTATTCAGGGATTTGGAAAGGTTATTAATCAAACCATTTTACAACAAGCATATGGAAAGAAAATTAGTTTTATTGAAATGATTGCTTTTTGGATGAGTGGTTTGCTAGTTTTAAATGTTAGCAAATTTCAATATGTTTCAGATTTTATGGCAATGTTTCAGTTGGGAGTTTTTTGGGTTGTTTTGGGAATTATTGATTCAATAGTTGGAGTTTTACTCATTTGTAAAATTGAATTCAATAATGAAAGTGTGAAAACATATGAGCAAACTGAGGAGGAGGATGAACCACTGAATCTTGAGGAGGAAGACGAAGGATTGGAATTGACTGTATTTTACAAACTCTTCATGTTTGGATCGAGTTCTAAATATCCAAGTTTTATCTACTCAATTTCTCACACTCTAAGTAATTGGGCTAATTTGTGTTTCAGTGCAAGAATTCATGAAAATTCCAATCTGATACTGTATTACTTACTAATTATGAATTTTAATCCATTATTAATTGCATTCTATATCATTCTGAAAGGACTCTTCTTGATGAATATTAATAAGAGTGATAATATGTGGTTTGTGAAATTTATTTCCTCTTCTAGAGTTGAAATTAAGCCTACCATTGGTTCAATATCTTTCCATTTCATCACTTTACTAATTTATCTTGCAATTTTATTCATGAATTCACTGCCTTTCAATTATATAGGATATCAACAGGTAGTTAGGAGCGTGAGAGATCAATTTGTGTTCGGAATTACAATTTTCATTCCAACAATCCTATCTCTATTGGAAAGTATTTTAATTTCAGATCCAAGCAAGCTATCAATAACCCATGGAATTTCAGTGGAGAACTATTTTGAAAGTAAGGAAATACCAATCGCCACTACCATTAACAAATATCTGGGAATTGCAGTTCAAATATTAATAATTTCCATAATTTCTACATATTTCAAAAGAAGTGGACTTGTTGCCTTCAAGTTCTTTAGTGATCTCTCGGTGGTGATGCAAATTTTGGGAACCTGTTGTCTTTTACTTAGCTTTTTGCTTTACAGAAAACCAAAGGTTAAATCTGATTAATTGTTATTTATTGTATTCGTTCCAAATATGGATTTTGTAAAATATGCAATATTTACATTTAATAATCTTTGAATATCATCATATTTTAATAACTACATTTCTGTTTTACAAACACCAAAAGTACTACTCAACCAAAAGAGGCCCATTTTGGGAATTAACCCAAAAAGTTACATGGCAATATATTTAAAACAACCACAAAGGAAAACCAGCACCAGAATCTTTATCAAAAAATGTATCCTAACTATCAAACACCCACACTTTCGTCTACCACCTCTTCAAGTGTTCATCCAGGAGATGCAGTAAATCCACTCAGTTCACCATTCAGTCCAATTGGAACATATCCAATGAGTCGTTCAAATTCTGCACCTTTGGATAAAGCACACAGTTTGATGGGTTGTTGGAATAATAATATTTTGTAAGTTTGTAGAGTTGTAAAGATCTATTGATCGGGATGGATTTTTGTAATGATCAATAGTTATCCGTGTACTTTAAAAGTTTTTGATAACTCTGTTGTGCTTGATAAGATTAGAGTAATTAATAATGTAGATGTTGATGAATGGAAAGAGATGGTTTCATTATTATTGTCACACAATCATTCAAATTGGAATATAATAGAAAGAACAGAGAACAAAATGATTCTTTCAAAACAAATTGAAGGAGTCATGTTTGAAATTGTAATTAATCAAACAAGTTTTACAATGGCAGAATTGAGATATGAGAAAAATGGATTGAAAATATTTATTGATTACATGTTAATTTATAAATTTGGTTAATATAATTAATATCAAATCTTAGTTCCTGAACAAGTGAACAAGTCGGGGAGAAGACATTTGACTTCTCGCCACATGACGGTCATTAGATTTATTAATTTCAATGCTTAATGATGTCTAGATGATTTTGAAAACAGATTTAAAACGTGTTGCCTCTCGAATGAATTCTGTCAAAGTCTCAATAAATATATTGAAAGGATGACAAATCTCACTTCACTAATATCTTGAACAGTCTCATAAAAGGTAAAACTCAGTCTAATGTGGATAAGAGAAAACCATTGACAAATTCAACAGTTACAATCCATTTTTCTCATATCTCACAACATTACGTAATTTATAAATTTTGTTAATTTTTATTTTAAATCTTAGTTCCTGAACAAGTTGGGGAGAAGACATTGACTTCTCTCCACATGACGGACTCAGCCAAACTGATTATTGAGCCACCATCTTCTAACAAGACAGGAGGTTGAGCTTCTTTCTTTGAAATGACACTTATTGCCCTCTTTCCATCAATTGAACGAACAGGTAAATTGGATCCTGATGGTATTACTAAATTTGATGGAGTCCATTCATGAACTAAAGTTTTTTGTTCTAATCTCTTCTTGAATGAAATGAGTGGCTTGCTGTATTGTTCTTCCAGTACTTCATTGGTATCGCTAAGAGCTTGAGAAAGTATACTAATAGCCTCATCAATTTCACCCGAATAAGCCATACTAAGGCAATAAATATATTCAGCAAACTGTCTTGGTGCAAAGAATTCTTTTGGAATATTCTTGAGACAATCCTTAGCATTGAGTGCTAACTTAGGAGCAATAACAAAATATTCTTTCCATAAAGCAAGTTGAGCACCAATCAAATTAGAGTAGAATAGAATCTTATTCCTCATAATGGTTTCCAATTTGTATGCATCAATACATTGAACAGCATTATGTATACTGCTAATGAGTGGCCAGTTCCAATCTTGCTCAGCAAATAATTCTTCATAATTTACCACAGCAACTAAGGCAGCATTAATATTATCGTAGGCAAATGAATAAAATCTGATGCATTCGGCTGGATTTTCATGTTCCAAAGCAGGTGCCTGGGCAGCATAGAATGAAGGAGTTTGGAAACCTCCTTTAATGAACAAATTATCTCTCTGAGGATGAGTTGGTGGAAGCTTACACATCATCTTGGAGGCTTCTTCTCTGTTTTTAACTTGTGCAAGTGTTTCGCAGGCAATATCCCATTCTCCATTCATAGTACAAACATTTGCGAACGCCAAAAGTATGCTATCGTCTGTGTTTCTTATGAGAAGAGCTTTGGCCAAAGAATAAGCTAAATGTCCCTCACATCCTTTAACTAGGTAATGGAAGCATTTATCAACATCCTTGATTGAAAGGAATGCAGAAGCTGCCAGAATAGGTTTCGATTCTCTCATAAAGTTCTTAGCTTGCAACTCAGCAATTCTTCTCATTTCAATAGTTACAGGTGCATTCTCGGAGCTTTCTTCTTGGTTGGCCGTCTTGGTTTGTTCGGCGATAGGTTTAGGATAACCTGATTCTGCACTTCTTCTTGCAACAATGGAAGCTTCAGTCAATTGATTCTTTCTAATGAAATAATTCAGCAGCTTATCAGTTTCAGATGTTGCAATGTAGTATGGAATAACATCTTCGCTTTCATTCTCAGCTAGTTGTTTAGTATACTTGGCTGTCAGATCTTTCCAATAATCAATTGAAACAGATGGAGCAACTGAAAGAGCTTTTTCCCATTCTCCAACCTCACACATGATTTCGCAATAATTTCTTACCTTACCAATTTTAAGGTAAAGTTTTGCAGCTTCCTTTAATTGCTCGGCCACTCTTTGTGCAGCTCCTGTACCCTTATTCTTATATCTAGCGGATTCCATTTCCTTGGCCTTATTATATACAGTTTCAGTAATAGCATTACAGAACAAAACATCAGACTTGAGAGATGATTTGTACTTTTTACCTTGGAAGAAACTGTTAGCAAGTTCCCACAAGTTTCTGCTAGTACTTGGGAAGTTGAAATATTCGGAGAGAATGGTGTGCTTTTCAACATCTGTCTTTGCTTCAGCCAACTTGGTGCTAACGAGTTTAGCTCCCGGCCCAGATAATCCATCTCCCTGAGAATCAGAATCAAAAGGACTCTTTGGAGTGGTAAGCAGAGGTGCAAGTGATTGGATATTAATTGCCTTAACATAGAATTTTGTTGAAATATTATCAAGGCTCCAGAATCTAATTGTGGTATCTCTTGAAGTTGATCCAAAGGTGAATGGTCTTTCAGGATGAGATGATAAACCATAGACGTCAGCATGGTGATCGTTAGAGACAGCAATTTGGCATTCCTTCTTTGTATCCCAAACTCTGATTGTACCATCCCAAGAACCACTGAGTAAAATGTTAGAAACCTCATAGTTCCAAGCTAAAGCTCTCACATAGTGAGTATGCCCTTTCAACACTTTGGAATTACCAGTATCACTGTCCCATATTCTAATAGTCTTATCATTTGATCCTGAAGCTAACACATTAGGAATAGTTGGATGCCATGTTACGTTGAAAACTTCAGCAGTGTGACCTTTGAGAATTGAAATTGGAGCATCATTTGGATTATTAATGTTGAAAACTCTTACAATATGATCATGGCAACCTGTAGCAATAATATTCTTGTTGGTTGGATGCCATTGAACACCAAAGACTGGTGCTGGGTGCTTGAACTTTTTAATTACCTTTCCTTCCTCGTTGAATACAATACAGAATGTATCCTTAGAGGTAGTTGCCAGAAGAGAGTGGTCAATTGGATTCCATGCAACTCTATAAATACAGTCTTTGTGAATTTCTTGTTGAAGTTTTGGAATTCTCTTTTGGGCGTCCCAAATGATGACCATACCAGTGTTGAAAGCTCCGGCAATTTCTCTCTTAGTTGGATGCCAAGCAAGGCCATAGATAACACCAGTTTCGTGAGTAAGATTTTCTACAACCTTCATTCTGTGAGTATCCCAAAGTCTGATACTGTGATCAAAACCTGAAGTGGCGAAAATATCTGGATTGGCAGGACAATACTCACAATCGAAAATGGTTTCTGTATGAGAACCGGGTGTCAAAAAGTCGAATTGCTTCTTTGAAATATCAAATAATCCTACGGCTCCATCCTTGAAAGCACAAGCTAACTTTTGACATCCTGGAAGTAAAAACATATCCTGGAATCCACTATTTTTTCTAACTCTTTGCACTTTGAGAGGAGCTGTTTGAGAAACGTTCCAGTATCTAATAACACCTGCTCTTACATCAGAAGTTATGAAATTACCAGGTTCATTCTTTATCCATGCAATCGAAGATATACCAGCTCCGGATTTTTCAAATACCTTAACTTTCATATTTTCTTCTTTGGCATCAGTATCGAAAAGTACAGTCTGGCCGTTTTCGTAGCTACAAATGAGATAATTATTAGAAAGAGAATCCCATTGGAAATCTACAATCTTGTAATCTGAAAATTTGTGTCTGCAAATTGGCTTTTTCTTCTTAATATCCACTAAAAACAATTCAGCTCCACAAGCAGCAAATAAAACAGTAGGATTTCTAGTATTAAACCCTATTGATCTTAGATCATCTCCCGAAAGATTGATTGTATAATTTGAATCGTCATTAAAGTCAATTACTTTGATTGCACCTTTTTTACCTCCAACAACTAATTGATATGAATCCGTACAACTCCAATCGATACAATAAGGCTTGAATTGTGAAGATTTTAAATCCACTACTTTGATTGTTTTTCCATCGGTAATATCCCAAACTCTGATTGTTTGATCTAAACTGGCTGTGGCAATTAAATAGGGCGAGTGAGGCGAGACGGCCACACCAGTTATTGCCATACCATGACCAGTAAGAATTCTTTCCAAACGGAAATCACTCAAATTGTAAACATAAACAGCAATGGTAGAACAATAAATAAGTCTTCCTTGAGTTACAGTTATTATTCTCTTGTACCAAAGTTGAGCTCCGGAAGGAATTAATCCCTACATTAATTGTAACAATGATGAAATATATAAATTAATACAACAACAACAATAACATTAATAAAAAACAAATCCTCAACAAAATACATACAATTTGTTTCATTTTTTTAAGGTTAAAAAGCATGGTGATTGATGTTCTCTGAGAGTTATGTGGATTGGCGCCAAATTTGACCTCTCAATACGAGTTCGTAAACTGTAGCAGGAGTTGAGTTGCACAACACTTGATAGAGATTAAATATCAGAGATTGCACCACCACAAATATATTGAGGCTATTTGAGGATGAAGATCAGTCCTATGGATTAATGAGGAAGTTTTCACATAGGACTGGTGATGTTTCACTTTAACTGAGTTGGTGCTCATTCTAGAACTCTCTATACTCACAACAGTTATCGAATGAGACGACCGCAACATCATCATCTTGATTTTTGAGGAGACATGTCTCTTTTTCTCTATCTTTTGATACTAAACTGCCCACAAATCCCTTATGTTCTCCCTTCACAACCATGCATTGAAGTCCTTTTTGCTTTGGAATAATGGTTTCAAGGGAATCCTCTCCAATATGTTCCAATATTTCTCCAGTATCCATTTTGATTGTGCATTCATAACTAGTTGGAATATCCATTACAAGACCTTTTTGTAAATAATGTTTTCCATTACTGATATATCTCACATAGAGGTTTGGTAATAACCAAGTGATGGCCTTCTTTTTCTTTGGTGCTACTGAGCTTGAAGATGCTGATTCATTAGTTTTTGGTCGTTGTTGTTCAGATTTGTTTTGAATACTTGTGGTTGCTGTCTTTTTACTGTCAGCTTGTTTTTCCTTTTCCAATTGGTCTTTCAATTTCTTATTCCTTGGATCCAATTCAATTTGATGCTGAAGACTACTTCCCAATCCAGCCAAATGAGGTCTAGGTTTTGGCTCTACAGGTTCAACGATTTGTTTCGATCTTCCAAATGGTTGACCATCCTTCCAACCCATTCCTCTCAACATTGCAGCACCAAATCCTTCAACTGGCTTGGACGGAATAAACTCCTCATCCTTAGTATAATGATGATGATGATTTTCCAATTTTGCTTGTTTTATATTCAAATGATTTCCCTTGCACGGAATTACTTGATCAATTTTTCTCTTATTAGATTCTTCCTCTTTTCTTTCGGATTTTTCTTCTTCGGGATTTAAAAATTGAAGTGAAGATGATGCTGATTTGATATTTTTTGATTGTTTTGAAAGTTGAATTAAAAGTCTCTTGTCCTCACTCATCATGTTTAAATATTTTTTTTATTATATTTATTAAATATTTAATCAACTATTAAAAACCAGTTTACCAAATACTTAATAATTAAATTATTTAATTTAATATATTAACAGTAAATACTATTTAATATTTAATAAAGTCAATCAATATATCAAAAAAATGTCTGCACTTGATAGACCAATCTTTATCGATGATAGAACAGAGGAAGAAAAAGTAGAATTGCAAGCTGCTCAAGCAGCCTACTTTAGATGTTTTTCATATGTGGATAATATGATGAGTAGACTATTTCCGAGTGCAAAAGTAACTGAACAACATGAAGATTATGCACAAAAGATAACATTGGCTTGTACTTTGGAGGCTTTATATGAAGATTCTCATGTGGGGTTCAAGTCAGCATGTGTGGATTCAATTAAAAGAGCAAAGGACGTAAATGAATATGCTAATTCGGACTTGTTAATTGATAATCCAAACCAAATTACAAGAATGACTGAACAGGATTTTAAGAATGTAGGAAAATCATTAACTCAATGTATTAGATCCAACAGAAACTTTGAAGGATTAATTCAATTTGCAACTAGAAAATATTTTTATTGGACTGAGGAAGGAAGTAGCAAGTTTTATGCTCCATATCTAGTTAAAAATTTCACAGAGGATAGGAATAGATTTAAGAGTTATGAATTTAAGGGGGATGAGGACCAAGATGGTTTGGAATATAAATTGGATTATCTGACTGATAGATTTGCTAGACATCAAATTAAAGATTATTATGTCTGTATGACATCCAATTCTCCAGCAATGTCAGATAAATTTGATATGGCAGATATGAAATTAAACTGTCTTCCAGAAAGATTATCCTATCACCTTAATGTTCATTCAGTTTTTTGTAGAAGATTATACGAAAGATGTTTGAGAAAGAGAGATAACTATATGCTTTCCAAAAATCCAAATTATGATATGAATATTGCAATGCAAGAAAGACCATTCAATGATTTCGTTGAATGCCAACTGTATGATGCAGATATTGCCAAGGTTTGTGTCTCTGTGGTTGAGGAATATGTCAATAGGAAAGCTGTGACAGATGCTGAAGCTGCTTATAATGAAAAGCTGCAAGAAATGAGAAAATAAACTCTATTTATTTAATTCTTCCATCAAAATATTGATAGCATCATTAAATTTATCTTGAACCACAGGAGAGCACCTACGTATTTCGAAATTATCCTTAATGAGGGCAGTCATTGAGCATTGATTATAAAAAGGAAGGGAGGTAAATTGTCTAGTTCTGAATTGAAGCTGTTCCAAGAGAGGTTTACATGTTCTATCAATCAACTCCTTGTTTTTGGTTCTAACAATCTCAAGAGCTCTATTATCCAACTCAATGAGTTGATATGTTTGTGTAATTTGATCAAAACCTCTTTTACCTTGTTCAATTTCGCTCAAAATATTCAAGTGAATGGTTGCTGTCTCAAACAGAGCTCCTAATATCAAAGGTTGAACTAGATGGAAAGGACCAGAAGCTGTTGTCAATGTAAAAAGCTTTGCCTCATTTTCTATTCTCTCGTCCAATACGCCAGCTTCCTTATATAGCTGCACGTTACACCCATGATAGAATAATTGATGTAAACACTTCATACAACTCCTAGTTGTTTCACTAATATTTCTTTCATCTTCGTGAACAGTCAAGAAGTTGGCAGAAAACTCGACCAACATGGTATACAGGTTCAAATTCTCTAATGACACTTTCTGAGACATGATGCTCATAATAGTATTGGGAATTTTTCCAATAGCATACAAGCAACCATCGCAAATAATCTTGGAAACATATGAACCAAAAGTAAATCCAGGAAAGTTAGAACAATCATCCAAAAAGAACTCTCCAGATTTGTCTACACTGATTCCACACAATACTCTATACTTGAGTAGATGCAAATCATCTACAGGTAATCCATTAAATATTGAATAGTTTTCTCCATTCTTGTTTTCATCTTCAATAGAATAGTTCAAGTGAGTTTTGTTTTTAAAAGTCTTATTTCTCTTTCTGAAAAATAAATCTACATAATTGAGATAAAACTTTGCCTTTCCCTTATCACCAATACCACTGCAATATCTAGCAAAATGACAGTAAGTACCAGCAACAAAAAGGCATTGAGAATTGTCAAAACTTTCTGTGAGAAGAGTTCTTGATTTTTGGAAACTTATTTGAGCCTCATCATGAACTCCAAATGCCTGACAGGTAACAGCATGAATAGCATACAAGAGTGCCAAAACATCATTTGAATAAATTCCTCTCGTGGCCTCCTCGTTGAAAAATGCCAATTCAAGAGTAGTTTTTGAAAGAAGTGGATAACCCATTGAAATCACCTCATCATACAACTCTACAGTACGTTTCTTGTATGCATTCATATTCAGTCTTTGATTCATCTCTGCATCTTTAATTAAATCATGAGCTATCGCATTATTATTAATATCCAATTTGATATTGAGATTTTGAGGGAAATTAGTTTGGTTAACACCCAACGATCCGAGTAAATCACTAATAGAATCCTTTGATAAATTCAATAAAAATTCTCTATCAATCTTCGGTGATTGAGATCTTTGATTATTTTGAAAATTATCAATTAATGCAAGTGCTTTTTCCTCTTCCTCATTCTCTTTAGAACTACTGCTATCTGAATTCGAGAGTGATGTAAATAGTGTCGAAAAGGTATCATTATTAAAATTGGATGTATTTTGTGCTATTACTAATTGTAACTGATTTTGCAATTGATTGGAAACAGTCATTGGACTGAAATTAATATTTGGTTCTTCAATTGGTTGAGGAGGTTGAGACTGTTGTGGAGGTTGTTGATTCCATTGTGCTGTAAAATGATTATCAACAATGTGATTAATTACATTTTGTTCCTTCTTTTGTTTCTTTGGTTTAGGTTGAGTTGAAGATGAAACAAGTGGAACAGTATTAGTTGGAGGAATGTAGAGTAAACTTGAGTAAGGATGAAACTTTTGATCCTTTCTTCCTTTCATCTTTGGAGATCGATAAGTACATTCCACACCTCTCTTAGTACAATTCAAACATGCAGGCAATGTACGATCACACTTCTCTGGGTTAGATTAAATTATTCGAAACTACACATACCTTTTTGTGTCTCGACCTACATTGCACACATGCAATAGGATGTCCATGTTCAGGTAATATAGATTCCTGAGAAAATCCATTTACATCCACATTTTCACTACCTAAAGATTTTTTCCTTTTTTGTTTCTTTGCTGGGGAATCTGTCGCCACCATGTTGTTGGACGAAACAAGAGAAGGATTAAATGTAGTGCTAGTACTATTATTTGGCTGTTGTTGAGGTGATGATGCAAAACTAGTAGCAATTTCATAATTACTATAATTTTGTTGCTGCTGACTCACGTCGTATTGATTCGTTGACATGTTACTACTGCTCAAAGGAACATTCGTAGAATAGTTAGCATTCGAATAAGTTGTGGTAGGATATGTCTGTTGTGGTGGAATGTGATGATGTTGCTGCGGATACAAATTATTATTGTTATTAGGCATCAAATAATTAAAATGTTGCTGCTGATGTGGGTTAACCATAGGAGGTGTTTGTTTAAAAGATGTTGTTGGTTGTTGTTGCGTATTATACTGAAATGATGATGATGGAGGATTGGATGTATATTGATTATTATTAATCACCACTTTTTGCATGGAAGGATAGCTATTATTATTGAGCATGTTATTGTTAATAACATTCGGGGAAGAAGTGAACACATGTGATGCTTGTTCGGCACCACCAACATGCTGCTGAGGTTGTGATAAATTTGGTTGAGATTCTCCATTGCCAGTAAAATTCTGTTGGGCGGAGGAGGGATGTTGTTGTTGTGATCTTTGGTTGTAGTATTGAATATGATCATAGTCCATGTGACGATTCATCATTGGAATGTTATTATTTGATTGTTGTTGTTGTTGGTGAAGCATATGATGATGTGAATTATTTAGCATGTTATTGGTAGTAGTCATCATGTAGGATGATGAAGAAGAATTTGGAAGAGCATTCTGCACCATGTAATTGTTGTTATTGCCTGAATGTTGTG
Source organism: Naegleria gruberi (assembly GCF_000004985.1). Lineage (NCBI taxonomy): Eukaryota > Heterolobosea > Eutetramitea > Acrasida > Naegleriidae > Naegleria > Naegleria gruberi. The sequence continues at coordinate 367,062 of NW_003163308.1, forward strand.
ATGAAGATGAACCTATTGTTGATGCTGAGGGTGGAAGCTGCTGTTGATGAGGTGGGTTATTGTTCATGATAGTTCTTTTATGAGGAGTAAGTATGGGGTGCTGTTCTGATTTTTGGATGTGATTGGTGATGGAAGAGGAGAGGCAGGGGAACAGTGTGGTTTAATTTTCTTCTGATCAGAAAAGTGCTTGGTCAATCCGGAATAAAAAACGATATCTCAAATTGATAATGTTTCAATCTAGAAAGCAACTCTAGATTTCAAGAATTTGAATCGACTCTTTAAATTGGTCTACTATCCTAGAATGAGTTGAAATTTGAGAGAAATGCAAGTTTTTGGCTGCAGTTGGAAGATAGAACCAAAATAAATACGCGACAACACAAAAAATGAAAGCAAAGAAAATGCGATTTGGATGTTTTGGCAATTTTTTAAAACTTGAAATAATAAAAATATGAAATATTGTGTCAAACCAAACAACATCTATGTGGTTCACGGGGGCAGAAAAGTTTAGCCCACCAATTTGTCAGTTTGTTCAGTTGATGTGGGTTGATTTGTTTAATTGTGAAAGTGGAGGATTTATTGCACCTGGTTTTAGTTGTGAAAGAGCATGATGAATGATCAACAACTTCTATTGCCTTTTGTTTTGAGCTCGTGGATTTTTGGAGTTATTTAGGAAGGGGATCTTTCCATATTTTCATTATCGTAGAACTCGATATTCAGTTTATTGAGGCCAATCTAGTCCGGTATATCGCTCTCAATTACAGATTTTTTTACACTAAGGCGAAAGAGGAATGCATGCTCATTCCTATCCCATGGGCTGTTATGGATGCATCCAGAAAGAAAAGAGCATTCTACTCATTATTTCTTCTATTTATATTTTTATTACTGGTAATTAATTAACATACCCAACAAACAATTTAGGATGACCACAAAGGACAGGTTCATGCTGTAAAAGCCTGATTCAAGAACAATTTGAGAACCACCAATATGCACAGAGCTTGAGTTTGAAGTCACAACGATATTTTCATATTCAAATTCGCTCACTCCCACACTCACATTCGAGATTGCTTTGATCCACTCTTTGTGGAATGGAATAGTTGTGTAAACACCTCGATTAGAACTGGCGGCTGGTGTACCACATTGACTAGGACCATAGCTTACAATACCAATCTCAATGAAATCAGTTGAATTCACAGTATGAAAAAGTCCACTTCCGGAATCTCCAGCACAAGCATCTTTGCCATCTCCAGCCCCAGCACATAATTTACCGACAGTGGTACTCATGTCTAATTCCAGATCATTACAATACTTGTCTTCAACATAGGGAACCGTGGCCTTCATCATGTGGTCAACAGCTTGATTGACATAACTTGAAGTGATTCCCCAACCAGCAACAATTTGCATGGCATTAAAAGCAGGAAGCGATGATGCAAGTGTAACAGGTTTAATAGTCGACGAATAAGGAATATCATCGTACAGTTCCACTATTGCTATATCATTATTGAGCGAGTAATCATCATAGCTTGGATGTAGATGAAGAGCCTTAACTCTGGCCACAACACAACTCGATGATGATTGTATAGTGTAACCTGATGAAAATAGACTCTTCGTTATGGTACACTCTGATAAGGTTGTAACTCCCATTACAGCTGCATAATTTGTTGCCGAGGCTTCATAGGCACAGTGTCCAGCTGTTAGAATGAACCTTTTAGAAATAATAGAGCCACAACACTTATGAAAAACATTGCCACTCACTGATCGTTGCTGAAGAGAAACAAGGAAGGGAAATTCATGATTGCTGGTTTGTATCCCTCCCTGGATTTTCGTATCTTGTGGAGAGTGAATATTCAAACTTGCTCTCTTATTTCCTTCTATTGGGCATAAAACATTGAATAGAGTAATTAAAAATAATATCTGTAATAATATTGCACAATAGGTTGTTGTACAATTCCGTATTATTTTTCGTGTGGATGATAATGGCCAAGATAATTGATATCTCCTCATTATTCCTTAATATTGATTGTTTGGTTTTTTTTTCAATTTAAGGAGAACACACCGATCAATTTAATGTGTTGCTTTCCATCCTACAGGTTCTAAAATTCAAAAAGAAGAACTCTCAACTGAAAATTTCTCGTTACTAGTACAATTTTTAATTTCCAATCACTTTATCCTTATCAGGCAGTAAATGTGGTTTGAATACTTTTTCTTCTGATATACTCTTGAACGGGCTTTCATCGTTAAAACATTGTTTAAACACATCATCCACATCCTATAAAGCGTGTGAATTAGATCAACATATATGGATTAGTATTTTGAAAAATTCACTTAATTAGTACATACAGATAACGCCGATTGTTTGCATGCACTCACAGTACTTGCAAATGCGTGTCTTTTCAGACATTCTTCCTTGTTTGAGTAATTCTTTAAATCTTCTGCACTTGCACATGATCCACCAAGATAATATGCTCTTACTTCAGAGCATGCTCTCACTTTACAATAAAACAATTGTCTAAATCTACAAAAATCATATGCATGAACCAATTCATGTACTACAGTATTTTCTAAATCACTTTTTCCTATCATTCTATTACAACAAATCACAATTTGATTTTTAGATGATGAATAATATCCGCTCACACCATCCTCTTCTGGTGATTCACATTTCTTCAAATCCAATCCTCTTTTCAGCATGCCACATCCTTTAGTATTTTGCTCCTTTATCTCTTGAAGTAATTTATTGACTCTCTTTTCCGTCAACACTGATACCATGTCTATCAATTCCGAAGATGTGAGAAATTAATCATTTAAAAATTACCCTATAATTATTAAATAAAAACACATGTGTAATAGAATGTTAAAGAAGAATCGGCATAAACCAATCAAAGATGAAACTCTTACTTTTTGACACGCCTTCAACTCTTCGTATGGTGGCATTTTTTATCTTGTTGATATGATGAATTTATTTTGATTATTATCTTGTTGCTCTATTTAATAAAGAGTTCTGATAAAAATAGTGAGGAAAGAATCCTCAAATCAATTTCTGTATCGTTCTACTGTGATGAATTGATGAATTTGAAACTCTGTTTAGAGAGTTTGGTTCGTAAAATTGATTGAATGCCTTTCTTTTGGCATCGAGATGGTTTTGGTCAATCAATTAATTGGTCTCGTATGAATCAAAATTGTTTATTTTACGAGTTGGAATTTCTTAGCAAGGTCTAGCACTTTAATTTCTAATGAGGTGAGAGTTGGAGGAGGTATTGCCCATCTCTCTTCGATAATATCTGGCATGATACGTTGAACATTCTTTACATCACAAACGAGAGGAGTATACTTTTCAAAGATGAATTTGAATAATCTTTCATAAAGTGCACCATCTCCTAATTTGACCTTCTTTTGTGCAATAAGTGTTGAAATAAGGTAATAGTATAATTGCCACGAAATTCTTGGAATGTTTTCTTTCATGATAAATTCTAAACTGTCATTAAATGATTTGTAATCATTGGATAATTCACAAGATGATAAGGCAATCAAATAAATGGAACCATCTAATTTTGATTTGTGAGGAAGTCTAGCCCTCACTGCACGCCATATTTTAATGACAGTTCCATACTCCTTAGTTGCTTTAAATCTTTTCATGGCTGCTGAAATAACAACAAAATTGACTGGTTTTCCTTGACATGCATCATCAATGATATCCTTTAGTAAAAGATCCAATGTATGTTTGTATCTTTCCAATCTTTCCACAATTTCAGTATCAACTTCTCCAGGTTTGTACAGAAGATCTCTCAACTTGGTTTCAATACTCAGTAAACTGACAAGAATAAAGTCGCTTGGATGAACCTTATCTTCTAGCATATAGTTCAAAATATTGAAAGCCAATGTAATTTGCTTCAGATCATTCGTTACAGCTTGAAGGATAATATTGTAGGCAGAGGAGGATAGTGCATTACCATTTAATTTGGATGTCTCTCTAGCACTACAGAAGAATGAGTAACCTGCCGTTATTCCTCCTTGTAAAACAGACTGGTGAATGAGTTCTGTAATTGAATGGCTATCTAAATTCTTCATTCCATATAAATCAGAACTAACTTGTTCTCTCAATCTGTCAAATCTTTGACTGTGTCGTTTTGTAATACTCAAAAATGTTGTTAATAAATGTTGATTAATCAAGTTCTTCTTCTTAATTTCTTCATAAATTGTTAGTAATTGTTGTTCATCATCTTCTGTCAGTTTCTTTCCGTAATGTTTGATAAGTGTACAGTAGGTACCAGTATCTGGTTTGATATGTTCGAGATTCCTTATTTCTTCAAAGAATTCCATCGTATTATTACTGTTATTTCTTACCAGAATTTCCAAAGCAAAATTATACTTGTGAATATCCATATAAACTCCCTTTTCATGAATTTTTCTGAAACTCTTAATGAATAATTCTGAATCGAATTTTCCCTTACTAATTGTCTTTTTCTCTAAACTTTCCATATATTGGAATATTTGCTCGGATAATGATCTAACACAGCTAAACAACCCATAGCTGTTTTGGGATGGAAGGATTTTAGTTTGATTCTTAAACTTTTCGTGAACTTCTTCTGCACTGGAACCTAGAGCTCCCTTTGGAATAACCTTTGCTGAAATTTCAAAGATTTTATCAACCAAATGTTCGTGTGTAATTGAAAATGTTGGTAAAAGGAGATGTGCTGACATTAAATAGTCACAATAGAAGGACTGATCTTTTTTGATCAATACTTCTAAAATCTCAGCAATATGATTTTCAAATAATGACTGAGCAAATTCAATATCATTCAATACTTTAAATCCATAAGCCAATTGATAACAAGGAATTTGAAGAGATGAAAAGTTTTTGAACTGTATCATGCAAATTAAATTATAGACATCTCTCAAACTTTGTGGATTATTTCCAATGATTTTCAAAACATTCTTAGAGATGGAATAAACCATTCCAACCATCTTTTTAGATGCCATAAATTGAGTTGCTTCTGCATAGGTAAGAACAAACTTCATCATTTTGAAGAATTCATGAATGGCTTCTTCCTTTGAGATTTGGAATTTGTTCTTGATGAGATATTGATCAATTTCATGGACAGAAGTTAACATGAACTGTATTTCAGTCCATCTTTGTTTGTGTTTCTGTTGCTCTTCTTTAATTTCCTCTAAATCCTTATCAACTTTTCGATTCATTCTCATACTCTTTAGTTTTACAAAGTTATTATATGATAATTCTTGAATTTCTTTCATTTCTTGTGTTGTTGATGATTTGTTCTTATTAGATTGTTTTCTAGATGTATTTTCCGAGTGTGATGATGTTAATTTACCTGTTGCATCATTCTCGGAGGAAGGTAATGAAGTTGATGATGAAGGTGTTTCAATTTTAATTCTTCTATTGGGTGCAGAATAACTTCTATTCATACCACTCAGCAATTCAATCAACAATCCTCCTCCGATACTACCCATCATTATCAGTGGTGATGAAGATTTCCTATTGGTTTTAAACAAATTCAAAGAACTCAACAATGGATCCGATGATAAGGATGAATTTGTAGAAATGTGTGTTTTAATCGTTGACATCTTAAATATGCTCCTCTCCACAGATAATAACAATTAGCTAATGAATTGTTGCGTTTGTTTTTTGATTGAATTTTCTCTCAACTCTTGGGATTCAATAAGAAAAATGAATGATTTTGATTAGGTTGATGGTTTTAATCAATTCAATAGCTGCACCACCAACCAGTATCGGAATTTTAACCAAGCCATCATTTGGTTTTGATAGAATTTAAAATGGATATCAATGATGCAATTATTGTTGTACACAAATTTCAATATATATTATTATGAATATTTAGAAAAGTATTAAATACATCAGCTGATGAATTGAATTGTAAAACAAAAAAATGTCGCAAAGTGTTGGTGCTGGAGGTGAATTATTGTTGGAGTGGACAAGAAAGTTGATCACCTCCCAGAGTGAGAAGGCTTTCTTTTATAATATTGTACAGACAAGGAGTGGAAATGATGAATCATTATTCAACTTTCCCAAGTGTAGTATTTCTAAAGGAACGGAACAATTCATTGAGAGGATTAATTCCATCATTGAAAAGTCTCAATCTTTAAATCATGTACTTGCTAAATATATTAAACAAGCTACAGTGTTGTATAGAGTTTTAATTCCTAAAATTTATGGAGAATTGATTAATCAATTTCCTCAATTCTCGATGATATTATTTAATGATTGTCATTGGATTGCAAAGGAATTAGATATATTATGTGTAAAATATAAAATTGATGATGGTTTCAAGTCATTGGTTTGTGATGGAGCTAGTACTTTGAGAGCATTCTCGGAAGAACACAGAAAGGAATTTATTGACAAGCAAACAATTATTTTAATTACTTACTTGCAAGATTGTAACAAATTCAAGGATGTTTACAGTAATATGAAGCAGAACAAAAAGAGTTTTGAAAAGATTGTCGATCATTTGGATCATTTAAGGAGATTGTGGGTTCAGGTTATTCCACAAGACAATGGAATTGTTATGGCATCACTTGGAGCTATTTTAGAACCAATAATCGCTACTATTTGTAGCTATATTCTCAATCGCAAAGATATTGGAGAGAATGAATCACAGGATATTAGTTCTTTAATGACATACTTGGTAAAGTGGATTTCAGAAAATTTCTCCTATGAAAATGAAGACATTTTGAAATTTATTCCATCCTTATACAAATTCAGAGCTATCAAGTCAATGCTGGTAATGTCATTGTTAAATGTTGTGGAAAATTTTAAAGTTGGAGGCACTCTTTATGGCTTAACTTCAGCAGAATTAACAAAATTGATTCAGGCTATTTTCGAAGACAGTAAAACCAGACGAGAGGTCATCAACCAGATATCACAACCATAATCCAATTTACCTATTAATAGTTCACCCAATCCAACAATCCAGAACATTTATGAATAAGCAATACCACAACCAATTTGGATTTCAAAAATCTTATTAAATTATGTACTTGAAAATATAGTTTATCAATTCTTTAACTGCAAATTTCCATTTTGAACGATAAAGGTCAACTCAATGGATTACCTGTAATTACAGTTGGTTGAACACTACGTTTCTTGACAAATAGAAATAAACTCCACCATGGCACTCCAATTTACTTCGAAGTTGATTCGTTTCCATTCCAAAAATATCCAACTTGTCGAATAAAGCAGCCAAGCTCTCCGTTCTCCTAATGCAATTCTATTTTAAATTGTAATTTAAAAACGTTAATTCTTTCAAATTTCATCCAATAAACTATTCAAAAAAAATGTTTTTACCTTTGCTTGATTTAACAGCTGGAAGTCCATTCTGTTCTTCTAGTGCTGCCTTCTTTGGTTATATGGGAGTTGCATGTGCTTTAATTTTCTCAAATCTTGGTTCTGCTTATGGAGCTGGTAAAGCTGGTAAGTGATAAACAGATAATAGATTGGCTAAATGAGTTTACTCATGTCTTGATAATGTTGCATGTATTGTGTATTGTATTCATTCACTGATTCAGGTGTTGGTGTTGCTCATTTGGGTAAGTAAGCATGATTGTTATTGAGTAATAATTGTTTCATTCGTGCATGAAAAGGTATTTTAAATCCAAAACTTGTCATGAAAGGATTGATTCCAGTCATCATGTCTGGTATCTTGGGTATTTTTGGTTTAATTGTTGCCATTATTATTAGTACAAATGTTACAACTGGAGTAAGTTGCTTTGAAGATTTATGGATTTTTAACCAATTTTTAGAGTGGATACAGTAACCATAAGGGTTATTCTCATCTTGCTTCTGGTTTATCTGCTGGTTTATCCTGTTTAGCTGCTGGTTTAGCTCTTGGGGTAGCAGGTGATGCTGGTAAGTTTCAAATATTAATGAGACGAAACTATTCAAATATTAACTTTTGTACGTAAATTCATCCAACAAATAGGTGTTAGAGCATTTGGAAAGCAACCAAAAGTTTTCGTTGGTTTGGTATTAATCTTAATTTTCGGTGAAGCTCTTGGATTGTATGGCTTGATTGTTGCCTTGGTTACTTCATTGAATGACAGCGGTCCAAAATGTTTAGCACCACATTAAGATTAATTTTGAAATAATAAATTAATCAATAGTGAGTTTTCTTTTGGAGGTTAAGATTACCACAATTAAAGTATTGTAGAATAAAAATATGTATGATAATATTGTAAATACGCTCCTTGTATTCATTAGTTAAACTAGCAGATTTTAATAACATTTTCCAAAATCTGTAACAAGAGTAATTTCCATCACTTTGATAATTCTCAATTTCTAATAAAGAACTATTCAAATATTTTGCAGTATTGTTCACATTGTCAATTATTTTCTTCTGGGCTCCATAAATTACTTATTCCAAATTACTGATGTGATACTTCCAAGAGAAACTGAGAGAGCAACCTCACTTCTGTATACAATTTTACGAGCCAGAGAAAGAGATTCAAATCCCAATTCTGCTAACTGAGCTCGTTCTTGATCAAATAAATCTCTTTCTGGTCCAACAAGCAAATTGATATTCATCTTGTTCATCTTTTGTTTGTTTTCTTCAATTTCATTCAAGAGGGAAAGCCAAGGCTTTTCTCCATCAACATCCAAGAAAACTCTTCTTTCATTCAATTGCTCTTTCATTTGCTTGCAATAATCTTGAATTGAAAGAGGTGAAGCAATTTCTGGCATTCCATAAAATTGTTTGGATTGCTCCACTGCTGAAATCATAATCTTTTCAAGTCTATCCTTCTTATTTTCAAAATATTCAGCATGTTGTTTCTTTTCAGTCATGATTGGAATAATCTTGTTCACTCCCATAGAGGAACATGTATACATCATCTCTTCAAAAGTATCTCTTGATTTTGTCATACATATTGATGCAGTGACTGAGAATAATTTTCTCTGATTTAATAATTGACTGGTTGTTTCATCTTGTTCGAGAGTTAGTACTTTGGCTTGAATCATTCGATTTTCCATTTTAATTACTTCAAATAATTGATGATTTGATTGAGTGTCGAATAAAACAAATTGATCACCAGTTTTAAATCTGAGAATATTATTCATTCTCCTCACCAAATTTCCATCATCAATTCCAATAATTTCATTCGGCTCCACATCAACCATCATTTCCGATAATTCATTATAATTCAATGCAAAAACATGTCTATTATGATTATGAATATTTCTTGTACAATTTTCCAAAATCCTTCCACCACACCTCCTCTTACTTCCCAAAGCTCCTATTGCAAATTTTAAATTGTGCACAGAATAAGCTAGTGAGTTTGCTGCTGTTATTGATTTGAACATTTTTTATTGTGTGTTCATTACAAATGGATGCACCACTCATGAAGACAACTTGATGTAAAGTACTTTAACATTTACATTGTGTCTTGCAGATGAATGGATTCATCCCTAATAATTTAAATTTTACCAAAAAACGCTAGTAATCTTACTAATAAAACCAGTGACACCACTTCCATTCTCTTCCTTTGGTTGTTGTTGTTGCTTCTTTTTCCTTCTGGCTTGCAAACTGTTATCTTCACAGGCAACTAAACTTTGCATGTAACTGGAGGCTTTGGTTGGTTGTTTTTGGGCGGCTTGAGTCTTTTCAGGTGAAAGATATTGTGGTTGATAGTTTTCCTTATCATAGTTAATATTGTTATACTCGGTTTCACAAACACTATCAGAAATAACAGAGATGGTGTAAGAGTTCTTAGCTAATTCTTCCAGAATCTTATCTGTTGAGGTTCTAGTGTATACAGTGACTTGTTTCTTAGGTACATTGAATGTGTAGGAGATGGTTCCTTTGAGTTGCAAGATTAATTCTTCTAATCTTTGTCTTTGTTTTTCATTTGTCAATTGTTCAATTTGAAGAACAACATTTCTCTTCTTTCTTCTCTTCTTCTTCTTAGCATCGATATTAGAAGCATTGATTTGTTCATTCATTGGTGCTTGAACAGAAATGAGATCATTTGGAAGAAGTTCCAATTGTTCACGGCCTAGATTCATATACAAATTATTGATAATTTCATGGATGAGTGTACACAATGTATTTGTCTTATCAACTTCAGACTTGTACAAAGCAACAAGTGATTCTATAATATTAGGTTCCTTGGACATTAAATCGGTATTGTCTGGATGAGAGGAGAGCATCTTGATTGTTTCGCAAGCAATAATCTTTACATTGGTAGAGTAATGTGGTTGAGAGAGGAAGGAAACAAGAGATGTAGTAACACCTCTACGAACAATGACTGGCTGATTGTCTCTGTCGAGGGCCAATGTTCGAAGCTTGGTAACTACTCTGTGGACATCGACGGCAACTGTTTCCTTCATTTTGTGATGATGTGATGGAAGGCTGAGGGTAAAAATGCTTGTTTTTTTTTATTGAGAAAAATGAATAGATTTTTAAATTATGTGTAACGGATAGAGTTTTAGAAAATGTAACGGAAAGAGCGCCAAAACAATTACAACGGTAATTATTTAATATTATTTAAATTAGAATTTATTGAAGATTTAATAGATTAAACTGAATATCAATGACAGATAACTACCATTAAAAGCTACACAACCAATAATAATGGTTTAACAACCTCCCGCCATTTCTTGCCATTACAAATTCCAAAAGCAAAAAAAGAATTAAATAATGAACACTAACGGATTTGCTTTTGGAAGCAGTCATCACCAACAAAGGCAATCTTGTTGCCTTCTCAATCTGACAATCATCACACAATATTCCAACATCCATCAGAACATCAGCAACACATTCAATCCTTTCCGAGAGTGAGAAGGAGTAATCCCTATCTTTTCAATCATCATTATTCTTCATCACAGGATGAAATTACTTGCTTCTCGAATAATCATCATCAAATAGATAAAAGAGAGGTATCCTATTATCGTAAGTAGTATTCATATGATCAGTAGTAGAATAGAACCATATAATTATCACTAGAACAAACACTAAACATGATGAAACAAGCCCAAAAAGATATTGTTGCCAATAATTCTACCAATCCAATGATGATTGATTCGGAACAGACAACAACAGAGCAAAAAGCACCAAAAAGCAAGGATATCAGAGACTATTTTTCTAGAAGGTATTAATTTAATCTTCAGACCTGTACAATAATAGAATACAATTTATGTAGTTTAATAATTTAAATTTTGAACTAATTAGTGATTAGGTTCGTTGGTTGGTTTACTTCTTGTTAAGATTTTCCAAAAGCCATTCCTCAGTTAAATCCTCATAATCACGAATTTCGTAACTTCTTGGTACGTCCAATTTTCTTGCCAATGTTAAAAAAAGTCAGCTGCCAAATAAAACTTACCTAATCAATGGCAATTTCAATCTAGAGTACATCACTGTTTGTGAAAAATGTCACTATGATAAATAATCAACACAATAAAACATACTTTGGTCATATGGATTAGCATTCTTTGGAGTGTAGAAAATAGACATGAGTGGATATTGAACTCTATCACTTCTTTGCCAAGCATAGGACAAGATAATAAATCTTGGTTGGAGGTTACAATCATCAAGGAAAGTTTGCAAATCATCAAAATTGGTTTCTTCTAATTTATCATCAATAATAATAGATCCATCATCCTTTTTAATCTTGAGAATGAGAGCAACCATTGATTTGCTGCTACTCAAACGAACCTTCTTATATTCCTTCAAAACTTCTTCTCCGAGGATAATATCAGATTGTGCTTCTGTTGTAGTGGCCATATTTTTTATGAATAATGAAACTTTTCAACACAAACCAATCACCGACAATGAGAGGAGAATGTTTGATGGATTTTGAGTTATCGATGTCGATTCCAAATTGCGAGAAGCTCCTCTTGTATTGAAAACTCCTTTCCATATTTATGATTATGGAGTAAGGAAGAATCTGCATCAATGCAAGTGCTTTGTAAAAAAGCCTTATTGTTTGAACACTAAAGAAAAAGAATGAATTGTGTTGTTTGAATTCGTAAATAAACCAATTATTCATCATCCAATATCCTCTTCTTATCCTACCTCTATAAAAAATATTGTAAAGTTAATAGTATTTAAATATTTAAATATTAGTAAATAGTAACACACAATAAAATTAATATGAATATTAATTTCAATCAAGATTGATTTAAATACGCCGAATAAATATTTTCATCATTTCGGGACCTGAAACAATTTAGAAAAAAATGATGAGAAATATGAAGACGCTCTTGAAGCCATCATCGTCATTGGCTTGCATCACTAGACAACCACAACAATTCGCCACCAAACTTTTCAATAACAGTAGTAATATTCGTAATTTTTCATTATCGAGAATTAGTAAACAACAACAACAATCCGAACAAAATAGTGGTGGATCATCGGAATCGTCAGGAAAAAGACAAAGTCCATTCAGAAGGCTTTTAAAGACTTCCTTGTTGTTGTCATTGGGTATTTCAACTGTGGCCATTGTTTGGTCAGTAAGACAATATAATCAAGAACCAAATGACTCAGTTTTGGATAAGGTTTTCAAGAACTTGTATGGTCCATATAGAAATTATGTTCAATTGACCACTCCTCAACCAAATATTGAGGAAACTTTAGTTTATAATAATGATATGCTTTCCTTTGATGCCTCTAATAGTGCTGATCCAACTGATCCACTTTCTAATTTATTTGTCAAGCCAGGTCTTTTGATTAAAGAGGAAATTCACAATGTTGGAGGTACCTTTGAAGTTTTTGATGATTATGGACATACTCTTGATTTAATTTGGATGCTTATGAGTAGAGATGAATTCAACAAGGCATCCAATAGTGTTGATTCAGGATCTAGAGAAGAATTATTGAACGGAGAAGATTTTGAATTACTCGAATTTAGTATTAACAGAGGATTAAACCCAGAGGAAGAAATTGTTTATATGGAAAGAATTAATCCAAAGGTAAGCTCTTTATTTCTATAATAGTAGGTATTAATTATTGAGTAGAATATGGTTTCTTCAAAAGAATATGCAAGCTTACCAGAAAGTATCAAGAACAAACCAAATTGTGTAGTTGCTGTTATCAAAACACCAAATGCCTATGCTCATAAGAAGGATTATTTCGAAACAAGATATGGTGTTGATTCTGCTAAAAAAATCACTTCACCTCCAAATCGTGACTTGTACAGAGCTATGGTCTTGACAACATACTTTAACTATTACATTGCTATTGGTAGAGCTTATCCAAATCAAATGATTAATTTCGATTTGGCTAAAAAGGATTTAAGCAGAGAAGAAATGCAAAAGGTTTTGAGTTTTATTCCAGAATCTCAACAAGCTACCTTCCAAGCTATTGCTCGCCAAAGTACCTCCAAATCATATGAAGTGATAAGAGATCTCAGAAATACTGCTTTGAAATTGTATGCTGATAGATTGACATTTAAAGTTCCTCCAGAGGACAATTAAATCAATCTTAATGTACATGTTAAATCTTTAATGTGCTCAGTTTAGTGCAAACAACATCTTTGAAGTTAGATTGTTTTTGAATAAGGTGGAATGCTCGGACAAACTCATATCTAATGGCATCTAATCCAGTAATAGAAACATTTCTGGCTGTGTTAAACTCTGTTTCGAATGGATCTTCTACAGCAAACAATGCTTTCCAAGATTTATCTTCTTTCGAGAAGATTCTATTTCCTGAGTTTCTAATGCTAATGGCGTTATTTTCATAATCAAACTCAAAGGCATAGTACTTGAAGAATTTTAACAATAGAGATCCAAGAGAGTCATCTTTCTTGGTTATCTTTTTGTTAATTTCATCAAGAGATTCTTCAAAGGAGCAATCATAATTGTTACCATCAAGTCCATCCACTATTTTTGTTTTCATGTTTGTAAACACAGTTTTGTCTTGTAAGAATGGCAATACATCACATTGTTGGAGTAGGTGAATAACCATTATTACCAAACAATAGGAGCTGAGTGTGCCTCCAAATGGGTCATTGATACATCTTTGCTTAGACCAGTATTTGATTAAAAATATTAATTGCTTGCATCTAATATCAATATTGCAATAGAGTCCAATTAATCTCGTATTGTAAACTGCCAAAATATTATTTACACCAATGTCACAGTTAATTTTGAGATTTTGTTCGGTAAATGTTACAATAGGAATTCTTGCAGTAAATATTCCCTTCACGTCTGTATAGTTTAGTTTTGATTCTAAAAATTGTTTGAGTTGTGAAACATAATTTTTCTTGTGATATTGTTCTTGGGATAGCTTCTTCTTAGGCTTGGACTTCTTTTTAACTTCAGTCTTTTGAGATTCTTCTCCCTCCTCATCTTGCTCCTCTACAACTTCTTCTTCAGCTGTTTCTGTATTTTCATTGGGTTTTTCTTCCTCTACTTCTTTAGAGACTGGTATTTTCTTCATTCTATCTGGTGTTAATTCCACAACAAGACAAAAATCAACGTCACAATATTCATTCTTTCCTTGTAATTGTCTTAAGCATAGTCCATTAGCACTTGATCCAAACATGTAAAGTTTAGCATCACTCCACTTGTTAATTATTAACTTTTCAAAATTTTTGAAGAATTCATTTCTCTTTTCAATCTCCTTTTGTGTAGGAATGAGTTCATTATAAAGTTTCAATATGGATGGTGTTACACTACTTGTCAAAAATGAATCTATTGGTTTGAGCTTTTCTGGTATGGTTAACATTCTCTCATCGAGCTCAACTCTATAGGCTCCAAATTTAAAATTAATAGGTTGATCCTTTTTCTTATTTTTTGTAGGCTTTTTTTGTGTTTTTTCTGGAGAGGTATCAGATTGTTCAGTAGTTGAATTAGTAATTGAATTTTGAACAGTTTCAGTAAGTTGTTCTTTTGGAGGGTTGACAAATTCTTTTTGTGAAGGAGTCTCGACAGCCTTATTTTGAACTGGTTTGGGTTGTTCTCCTCCCAGCAAAAGTGATTTTAATTCATTTTCAATTTGTTTTGCATTAGTTTGATTTTCTTGGGGATGTTGATTAGGATAGTAGTAAGGATACATTGGATTGTACATCATAGTTGGCTGACCTGTTTGATAATAACTATTCAGAGCATCCATGTTAGGAGGATATCCAAACATTTGATGGACTTGTTGAATGGTGTTGTAATCATAAAAATTATAAGGTGGTCGATTAAATATTTCACTGTTCATCATCTGATTTTGATAGTAATTTTGTTGCATAAAACTCGTATCGTAATAAACAGGCTGTTGACTGAAATGTGGTTGTCCATTATTTTCCATTCCGTTCGGAGGCTGATGATAATGTTGTGATGGCACATTCCAATTATTTAAATTATTATTTGTACTATTACCGTTCACATGAGAAGATGTCGTGGATGGAAATTGATTTCGAAGGCTAGAATTCATCGTTTGATGATGATGTTGTGGTGGATTTGAATGCTGCTGTTGCGTTTGTCGTTGTTGCATTTTTTCTCAAACTCTTCAAATCCAGCCTGGAGGTGCATTAATTTGGCGCCAATCAATTCTTCCACCAAATTGAACCTTTAACATCATTCGCTACTGTAGCAATCAATTAATTCTATTCATCATCAAATTCTTTTATTCAAAACTTATTTAATATATGAAAAGAAGTGAACAGGGAAATTGTAACAAAATCATCAATCTATCCATCATCAGCAATTTATATAATAAAATTATTAAAAAATGTCTTCATCATCAGCATCAACCAATTATCCACCTCTCGAAGTTGATAAACATGTAAAATACTTTATGGGACATTGTAGTGTACTTCCACACTTTTATGGTTCTCAAGATACCAACAGAATGACAATATTGTATTTTATAATTTCCGGCTTGGATGTTCTCGGAAAAGTTGATCTGGCTTTGAATGATGAGAGAAAAAAGGAAATTATTGAATGGGTTTATTCTAATCAAATTGGACCAGATCAAAATGAAAGTAATTTGGAGAAGTGTGGATTTAGAGGAGGTAATTTTATTGGTTTACCAATTGGCTGTTATGAATGTTGTCATGAACATCCACTCTCTGAAAATCAGATCAGATATGATGTTGGACATATTGCTATGACTTATACTGCTCTTGCAATTTTAAGAATTCTTGGAGATGATTTCTCTAGAGTTAATAAGAAAAGTATTATTGGAGCTTTGAAATACTTACAAGATAAGAATGGTTGTTTTAAAGCAACTTGTTTTGGAAGTGAGACTGATATTAGATTTACATTTTGTGCTTGTGCTATTTCAGCATTTTTGAATGATTGGAGTGGTGTAAATAAGGAATTAGCTTTTGAATATATTAAAAGCAGTCGTGGATATGATTATTGCTTCTCTCATGGTCCAGGATTGGAATCTCATGGAGGAAGTACTTATTGTGCAATTGCTGCGCTGGATTTGATGGGATATCTTGATAAATTGGATCATCAAGAAGAAATGAAGGAATGGTTATTGAAAAGACAACTTTCTGGATTCCAAGGAAGACCACAAAAGGATGCTGATACTTGTTATTCATTCTGGGTTGGTGGTACTTTACAAACACTTGATTGCTTACAATATGTGGATGAAGTACAAACAAAATTGTTCACATTATCTTGTCAAACTGAATATGGCGGTATAAGTAAGGTCAAAGATACCTATCCAGATGTATTGCACACTTACATGTCATTAGCAGGTTTGAGCATGCTAGGATTTGAGGGTTTGAACAAGGTTTTCCCATCTTTAAATATTACTGAAAGAGCTGCTAAAGGACTTGAATGCTTTGATTCAAGACAATAAACACTTAATTTATTTAGATCCTTATTGGAGACTATCCTAAATAATAAAGAAATGGAAGAAACAATAATTGATGACGAAGGGGAAGAGGAAGAACTAACACCAACAACGATTTTAAGGTTAACAACATTGGGGTGCTGATAACTGGCAAATACAGATAGTTTATTGAAAATCTGAGGAGAGATGCAATATTTTGGGTAGTTTGACTTTAAGTATTTCTAAATTTTCTGATAATTCAGCCTTTTCATTTCTTAGCTGATTGAGAGCTTGTTCCAAACTATTTACTATTTGACTATTTTTCAAAAAGTTAGATTCTAGATTAGTATTTGCTTCCTTAAGAATTCTAATCATTTCCACTGATTTCTGTAATTCTTTCTTGTATCTATTTGACTTTTCAATGAGAGTTTGTTTTTCTTGCTCATTCGCATTATCCTTGTGAGATAGAGTATTTTCGTATTTATCTTGTTGCTCCCTTAGTTGACTATTCAGAGAATTCAAAAGCTCTTGGCTATTCAAATGTTGAGATTGGTAATAATTCTCCTTCTCACGAAATTCGCTTTCAAGCCTATCCACAATCGAGGTCAGATTGGAAATCTCCTTTTTGAATGACTTCTCTTGTTCCTCTGTTTTTAAAGCAAATTGTTGACTTTGATTTAGCATTTCCTCTTGAAACTTCTTATTCTCTGACCTTAATTGATCAACCAACAGTTCCAATTTTTCATTCTCCTTCTTTAGTTTTTCCTTTCCCAGATTTTCATTAAATTGCAGCTTTTGAAATTCAAAAATTGTTTTCTTCTCTTCTGCAATTGCTCTCAAAAGTTCATCTTGCATGATGGTCAACTCTTCACATTCTGCTCTTTTATGTTCAAAATTAATTTTAAGGGTGTTTAATTCTGATTTTAATCTGTCATTCTCATTATGATTTTTTGTCAACTCATGTTTGACATGTTGTAATTCTTCTCTCATCTCACTAGATTTAATTTCAAGATTCATCAATTGATTATTCCTCCTATCCAACTCTCCTTGAACAACTCCTTGTTTGTACATATTCAATTGATCCTGAATTCCATTCTTCTGTAGACGAAGTTGTTCAGCATATTCCTGAATTGAACTTTTTTCATGAATCAATTGAGAAACTCTCACTGAATCACCACTCATTAATTGATTAAGATTGTTCAATTTTTTAATTTCCTCCTTTAGGTGAATCACTTGTTTCGAAAAATCCTCAATCCTCATCAAATTCAAATTTCGTTCATTTTCTAATAATCTAATCTTTTCATCTCTCCAAATAATCTCATAATTACCAATATCATTGGCAGTCATATTCATCAATCCAGATTTCCTCTTCCCCTCACTTACCAAATTATTAATTGCACTCAAATCAGAGCATGATGATTTAGCAGATGATGTAGTTTCGGATAAATAATGAGGGGAAGCAATTAAATCCTCATCAAACGAAAGTGGACCACTAGGAGAGCCCGAAGATTGAATATCAAACAATGATTGATTATAACAACCTCCTCCTCTACCACGAACAGCCCCATCATTTCCATTAGTATCATTATTCATTGTTATATTTCCATCATCAGATGAAGATGATGAAGGCGATGAAAAATTCATTTTTTTTATTGTAAAGATTTTTGAAAATTGTAATTAAATTTGGCGCCAAATATTGATGGTAAAAGATCTTTACAAATCCAATGAATGGATTTTGTCCATGACAGTTTCAACAATACAGAGATTATCTTGAGTTTCGTATTCGTAGAGTAAACCCATGGAAGAATCGTTTAGTTCAATAATACGCTCAGAACCATCTTTGAGTTTCATAACATCGAGAGTAAACAAGTCGAGACCTCCAAACAGTTGAGATACTTCATCCATCCACAATCTATTGATTTAGAATAAAGTTTAGAATAAAATTTAAATGAATACTTACTTGTATCGTTCTTCAATAGTGTCGAGTGCTTTGAATTTCATAGCTCCCCAATTCTAAAATATTAAATAATCAATTTCTATATTCTAAACTTACATTCTTCCATGAAGAATCACTACTTCTTTGATAAACTCTATAATGATTTCCAATTTTTTGTAATCTCAAATCATAGTCAACTTGACAAAATGGCTCACAAGTAAAATAATCCTTATAAAGAGCCAGAACTGTTGTAAAATCAGTGAAACTTGACTTGGTGTCCAATTTTTGTTTACCAAATCCTGCATGAACAGTTCCAACTTTACAAACAACTGGAAATTCTTGTGGTGTTGTCTTTTTCAGATTAAATTAAAATGAATTGTATTCAAGCTCCTTACCTTTTCATTCTCATCAAAGAAATCAGTGCTTCTAATGTTAGGATAATAAATTTGTGGAATGAGTGGGAAATTTTCAAATCCTCCCAATTTCTTTTGAATTTCCTTCAATTTTCCATAAATAATTGGTTTTTCACTGCACATGTAAACAGATTCCAATGAATTAACAGCAGGAATATCTAAATTTACGATAAATAATCATCAAAATTCAATTATTTCCATTAAATAATCCAAAATTCAATAAGAAACCTACTTGCAAACATTAAACCAAGTAAAACATTTCTAAAAGTTTCAGTGTGGAGAGAACTTGGGAAATTTCTAACCAAAACAAAATCTGGTTTGAAATCACGATCCTTGGATTGTTGGCTGAACATGGAATCATTCTTTGCCTTCAATTCCAATATTGGACCATATTCACTATTAGAAACAAGTTTAATTTCCTCCCAACCAGCTTGTTCAACCTTGATCTTTTTACCTTGTTTTGTTGTCTTGTTTGCAAATAATTTGTACCAATTTGATTGATCCGATTGATTATAGTCAATAACTAGTAAATTAAATGAAGATGTTGTAACTTGATGACATTTTTTTTTGATTTGTTGATTTCACAAGTTCAAACACCACCAAACAACACAAAGAATTGCAACATGGAACTCTGAAATCAACTTGAACTGTAATTCAATTGAACAGTACAAGTATTCAAAATAAGGAAAGTCAAGTTGAATGGGTCTTATTTGAATGATAGAAAACTTGTTACAATTTTATTCATCAGAGTGAATGGTATCATGTTGAAGAATCATATCATCTTCCTGTGGTTCAGTTTGATTATTGGTGGTGGTATTCTTTTGCAATTTCTTCTTTTTCTTTGCATGTCTTTCTAATCTTTGATGATACTTTTGACTGTGAGAGGCAACTTGAATTCTAGTTCTGGTTTTGACATATCTGTCAGCGATTTCTCTCCATTTACCATAACCCAAGTCCTTTAAACCTCTGAGGAATGCTTGGTGTTCTCTTTCTGACCAAGCTCCTTGGTTGACTCCTTCTTCCTTAATGTCAGAGTTGACAAATTTCATCTTTTTTGATGATTTTTCAACAATGAGATTTCTAAAGCAGAATTTCTTTTGATTGGAATCAGATGAATCATTGGAATCATCATCTAATAGTGCTGCATTGCTATCTTCTGGTAGAATTTTAGTGGGTTGAGATTTCTCATCAAAGTCGAATTGTGATGAACTGGCAAGAATAATTTCTTGATTGGAGAGTTGAGATTCTGAGGAATGACCTTGAGATTTGATCTTTTTCTTCTTTTCAGGTGTGCCTTCTTTCGCCTTTCTCTTTTTTCTATTCTTTGAGTTGGATGGTGAATTAGTAACTGCTGGTTGACTAGGTTGATTTGACTTTTGATTGTCAATTGACTTTTGGCTATTTGAACCAAATTGATAACTAGGATGATGACTCATAAAACCAATATTGCAACTATCATTAGATCTTGGAGTATTGTTTAGTGAATGTGATTGAACAGCAATGGTATTTAGTGGAACATGTTTCTCTAAAAGTGGATTCTCCTTATTAAGAAAAGCATTTTGATTAAATTGAGCATTAAATATATTCTCAGCAAGAAATCTTTCATTTGTTCTCTGAGCATTCATAATAGAGTTCCAAACCAATTGTTGATCAGTTGGTTGTTGTTGCTGTTGTGCTTGTTTCATCAAACTTGGATCAACGTATGAATTTTGTTGAATTCTTTCTTGATTATTGAGAATTATTTGTTGCATGTTGAGAAGTTTTTGCATGGTTGTTTGGTTGTTAGAATTTAATGCATCATAATTGAATGGATTATTGTACAATTCGTTGAAGGAGAGGTTTCTTTGTTGAGGTTGACTAGTGGATGAAGTGCAGGTTAGAGATTTGCCAGTGGAGGCGAAAGATAATTTGGAAGATTCGTCTAGTAAATCTCTTGATGGAAACTTGAATTCATTTTCATTATTTACAGTACCTAGAAGAGGAGATGATAGTGGAGGAAGTGGAAACTGATCAGTTTTTTGTGGAATTAGAGCACTTCCTGCATTGAGAGGAACGGTTGTATTAGTTTCGGCTACTTTAGAATATCTTCTCTGTTCCATAAAACTGAACAAGGAATTATCATACTCTCCAATATCATTCTTCTTATCGCTTAGAGTATGTTCACCAAAAGAGAAGCAACTATCTTCCTTATTGGTTGCATTAAAAACATTATTGGAACCAAAGAGTCCTATTCCTCCTTCCAAAGAATCTCTTGAATTTTCAATATCGAAAATTGAAGAGAGTCTTCTTTCTCTATTACCAAACCCTCCTTGGGAAGATTGATTCATAGAAGAAACTAATCCAGAAGAGGATTGATTGACGACACTTTGTGGTTGAGTACCACTAGATCCCAATTGAAAGGGATCGTTAGGATTTGAGAATGGATTCATTGAGAGAAAGTCAAAACCACTATTTGAGTTCATATTAGTATCTTCGAGTGGTGTTACATTTGAAACTACTCCTATTTGATTTGCTTGTAAATGAGAATTTGCTGATGTTGCACTCGATGAAGGAACCACTCCAGAGAAGAGTGAATGTTGTGAGAAGGGTAATTGAGGATTCACTCCAGCAACACTATTAGAGGTTGCTGAGGCTGCAGTTGTAGATGTTGCAAGTGCTGATGATGATAATGATGATGGAACTGTTGCTGAGGTAGTTGTAGATGTGAATGAAGAAGGACCAAATTGATTCATATTATTAGTATTTGCAACATTACTCATTACTTTCATTGATTGAGAAGGTTGATTGAGAAAGAATGAGTTACTTGTAAGAGGAGGACCATTTGAAATATTAGAA
>NW_003163308.1:389034-416898 GCF_000004985.1 Naegleria gruberi
TTGGTCAATTAATAAATTAGATTTATTTTAAAAATGATGATACAATTACTCTTCATAAATTGAAGCATTAACTTGTGGTATGAGTTGGGACCATTGTTCGTGTAACTTTTGGTTGTATTCGATTTGTAAATTAAGGAAACTTTGCAACATGCAACTGAAATCAATCTTTCTTTCTAAATCGAAACGTTCCAAATCACTCTTGAATGATTGTTCAGATTCATTAAGTCTGTCAGTCTTTTGAACAACTCTTAGTTGACCTTCTTCAATTTGAGTTTCCAAAATTTGTCTCTTATCTTCCTTCAAATTTGGCTTTTCCTTTTGAGCTTGCAATGAAGCCAAGTGAGATTGAGCACTATCCTTTTCATTTCTAGCTTCTTCAACTTGGGAAGCAGTATGTCTAATAGAATCACACATACCCAAATAATAAGTTAAGGTTTCAATAACTTGCATAGTTTCCTTTTGAGCTTGGTCATCGGTAACTTTGCTAATTTGTTCAGCTGATTGACCAACTGATAAAAGATTCTTAGCCAAAGTATTAGATTGGTCATATTCCTTTTCAATAGTACCAACAAGAGCAAATGATTTACCATATTCCATAAAACCAGTTGCCATTTCCTTTCTCTTTGTAATCATGACTTGCAATCTTTGTCTAAGTTCCTTTAATGAACTGTCCAACTTTTCAATAAACTTCTTGTGAGAGGTAATCCATTCTGGTTCTGGTGTAGAACCCTTTGATTTGAAAAGGGAGAAAGAACTACCACTTTTGGCTTTAGTTTTAACATTTTTCATTTGGTTGAATTCATCTTCATTTGCTTCGAGGAATTGTTGCAATTCTGATGAAGTTTGTAAAACTGGATGTTCACCAACACGTGTCAAGAACTTGGTCAATGCACGTTGTCTATATTCTAACAATGAATTTGTATCTACAGAAGAGAAAATCTTTTCACTGAAGATTTTAATCCGTTAAAATTTCACATTAATTTTGACAGCAGTCAATAAATCGATTCAAAAAACAAAACTTACACTGAAGCCAAAATACTCTTTTCTGGCAATGGAGGAATAATAATTCCACTATAAGAAGAAACTAACAATTCTCTGAACCAAACAAAGTCATTATATCTTCTATGACAAATCAAAGTAGCTTGTTTGTATTGATCAAGCTTGGTGTCAATAGTAATCTTGTACACCCAGTAAGACAAATCAAAAGTCTTACCAGTAGACTTCTTTTCAGGTTCACTGACAGAGAAAATAAACTACATATATTGTGATCCGATCCAAAAGTATTTAAAATATCATTAATAATCAAAATAATCAAAATATTAACAACAACAATAAAACCCCACACTACTTACAGCTGGTTCATCACTATCGGCACTAGCTTGTACTTGATGTGGTTGAGAAGCAGGAAGAGTTGGATAATCCTCATTGTCAGCACTACGAATATCTTCACCTGTTGGTGGAGAAATGAAGCCAGATTCATAATTATTGTTTTGGATTCTTCGTATTGTTGTTGTTCTTGATGTTCTTGGGCATCGTATTGTTGATGTTGTTGGTCGTCTTGTCCAACTTGTTGATCGTCGTATGAGTCCATTTTTTCTGTGTGGTAAAACATTAAAAAAATCAAATGGTGCGATTTGGAGAGTTGTAAGAATCGATTGACATCACACCATTATTAACAATTGTATATTGTTTAATTGGGCGACTGTATAGAGGTTGGCTATTTACCGGTGGTTATCGTATGGGGCGTGTTTTGAAAGGAGAATTTTGTAATTGAATTTTGAATGGTTATTCTGTGTGAAAAGTGTTTAACAACCGATAGCCTTAATGACACAACTTAGAAGCACCTTTGGAAGATATTTTTACGGAGTTTCAACAGTTGAGTAGATTTTCATTGTGAAATGGCAAGATTGTTAAGGATAAACTGAAATAATCATTAATATTCATTAATTTACAAATTTATTTACATTATTGTTGATTGGGTATTGAAGGAGGGGTTTGTTTCTTGATTTGTATATACTTTTTACTTCCTGGTGGTGATTCTTCCCTATTTGAAATATTTTAGAATTGCAAATCCAAATATACTTACCATTCAATAGCAGAAATATTCTTAGATTCATTAAATACCATGCAATATTCTCCAACTCTTGAAATATTTGCATTCCTTGATGTTGTTAAATTAATACAATTCTTTTGCCACAATTGAGTTTGAGCTCCAATAATTCTGATAATATCACCTCCTACAATATAATCGGCTTTGTGATTCCATAAAGTTAATGTAATGTAAGCTGTATCATCAGCCACAACAAAATATGTAATAAATTGATTATCCTTTGTTTTGATTGTTTGTTGTTTGTCTAGAACAATACAAGTAATCGAAAAATCGGTCATGTTTGGTTTAAGATCAGCAATTTTATAATGTTTTTGATTCGGATCCATCAATTGTTGATTATTCGGATTATTATTTGTTGGAGGTGAATGTCTTCTATTCATTGATTGTTGTTGGCCATTGGGTGGCACGTTCACTGACGGAGGTTGTTGCATTTTTTAATAATTATTAAATAAATAATTAATAATAATTATATGGTCCAATGATGGTTTTGTTTGGCTTTAAACACAGCAACTGTGGTTAAATTTTAGGCAATACTGTTTCTCCACTAGATCCTATATTTGGCATTTTAATATTAGAGAAATTAGGAATATTAGCAGAAGAACCATCAACAAAATAATCAGAAAATTCCATATTTTGTGATGCTTGTTGTTGATTCATCATCATGTTTTGTTGTAAAATATCTTCAGCTGTAATATATCTCTTCACTCGAGTAAATACATTGGCAGCATTTACAGCCATTCCTCCAATATTTTCCAAATTCTTTTTAAATTAATTCCAACTCAAAGTTTTCATTTCCAACTTACCAATGGGAGAGCATTATCCGTTTTATGTCTCTGTTGATGTAATTTAACATAGTAAATATCTTCATCAATTTCATTTTCATCAATTTTTAATTCCTCTTCCTTCTTTTCAGGTTGAATATTGTTCTGAATTGATTTCCGATCATTAAAAAACGGTTTTCCACTCAATACATTCAACATTCCCCATACTAAAAACAATGGATTTTCTCTCATCAATTTTCTAAATGAATTAATTTTTCTAGTTGTGTATTGTGTGACGTAGACAGACAATAGGCTTGTTAAAATTACTACGAATATATTCTTTGAATTTCCAATCAATAATTGATTCATGAGTAAATTACCCATAGCCTTGTCGGTACCTGGATTGTTCGATTGTTGCCTTTGCATTTTTTTAATTCAAATATTTATTATTTAAATAATATTTAATTTATTACAATTTGAAAGTGATGAAAAGAACCCCTAATAAAATTATTACAAACAAGGATTCAGAAGATAAGATCCTATCTATAATTGGATAGAGTTTTTGTTGATGAATAAAAAAGTCTTTTTCATTGTGAATCTCAATGGTTCATAGTAAGGATTAACGATTAATAAACATCTGAAGTGCTTGTTACAAGGTCGATCGACCAATGTTCATCAATTCGGTGCTGTTATCAAATGATTGTAGTGCAGAGACAATATTGGCCAAGTTGTTCACCTCTTTGAAATCCATCAGTAGATCTCGAGCAAAAAGGCGCCAACAGTGTTTCTGTTTATTATGTCCCTGTACATTTTAGCTTCAAAAAAAAACATCAAACCATCACCACCCTTTTAGCTCTCCCTTAGTAATCAAATTATTTTCCATCTACAACCATCTTGTACAGAGTTTTTCTTTTGCGAAATCTTATCAAACATATCTCAAACCCTTGTTAATAGAGGAAATTTAAAATAACAAAATGTCATCTCCCAATAGTAGTAGACACCAGAGTCCTCTCTTCAGAAGAAGGAACGATCTTTCGATAAATGTCGATAATGATAATTCATTTCAAAAATCGGATGATAATTCTAACTCTTCTCAATCAAGATCGAGTAAGTATATTATTGACTTTTTAATATGGAAGGCATTATGAAATAATTTAAGGAGGAAGATATCTTTCCCCAGTTTCAAGAAATAGAGTGATACAAATGGAAAACGAGATATATGATGATGTATTTATGCAAAATAATAACTCTCTCATATATGAGAGGTTGTTCAATGCAATGGAAAAAGATAGAACACAAATAGTCGAGAAGGATAGGGAGAAGAAGTGGAACTCTCGATTCCATTTAGATCCAATGCCCTCATACAATGTAATGAAAGACAAACATGCCAAAATGTATACAGGTTCGACTACCTTTATTTCCCCTAATACGTCACAACAAAGAACAAGAATACAACCCTATGAACCTGCTTCTTCAGCAAAACAAGAACAACAACCAGTCTCTGTAAGTACATCAACAAGAGAGTTATGTTATTCATACACGAACAACAAAAAGAAGAGAAAAATTAGTTCTGCCTCCTCAACCCGAAGAAGAAGTAACTCGGATAATCAAAAATCCACAATAAGTGATAATGGGAAGTCCTCATCAAAACCTCCTTTGGAACAAAAGAAATCATTGGCCGATATTGAGGCAGAACACTTCTTTGCTAAGTCAAAATCTAGGATACAAAAACTCTGGAGTGAACTCAGAGTACCACAAGATGAAATAGATAGATTCTCTCGAATCTATCTTTCTAAATGCTCCAATGATAATATTGCCATTGTTACAGAAGAAATTAAGCGATTAACAGAACAAAGAAATCTCATTCTCTCAATTCTTAAAAATATTGAAAACAGAGAATTACTGCTGGAAACTCTGTATTCTCTCGTAGAGCGTTATGGTGACGAAAAGATATTCAGTAAGCATTTAGTTGCAAGAGAAGTCAAGAATATCGCTGCTTCATTGAGGCTTTGTACTTTGGAAATTGTAGAATCTATTGTACAGTGGAGAAATATTTTACAAGCACCAAAGCCATTTGTTTGGAGATCGAAGAATTATTTACTCAAAATCCAAACAGATCTAGATTTCTTTTTAATGTCATCACTCATTTCACTCCTTCCAAATGTAAACCCTCTTAAAAATCCATTCCTAATGCCAGGTATTGAATTTGGAGCAACAACCAATTCTCAATCACTCGACAAGAAATCACATCCAACCTCGCCAAACAGAAAAAGACCAAAATTTGATTCTTCACCTTATCTTGCTGGAGGTAGTACTGCATTACCTCCTCTTTCAAAATTGAGACAGGCATCACCTGCTGACAATGATCCTCTCAAAGAAAGAATTTTATATGCCCAAAAAGTAGTCTTCTCTGAAGGAAAAGGAGTGAATGATTCATTTGGATCCCAAACTTGTAATTCTCCATCCAGAGATGACAAGGTTGTAATAGCCCCATACGAAGAATTAGGTGGAAAGGAGGAAGAAGTCGGTGAAGAAAATGATTTATATGCTAGACAAATTGAGGAACAGAGATTGAAAGAGGAGAGAAAGAGACAATTAGAAGAAGAGCAAAGAATGAAGGAGGAAAAGAAGAGACAGCAACTTGCAGAAAAGAAGAAGGAAGAAGAAAGACTGAGGAAAGAGAGGGAAACAATAGGCTTTGTTCTTATTATTCAATCTGCTTTAAGAGGAAGAAAGGCAAGACAAATTCTTGCACACGAGTATAAGGTTGAGGCTGAACGAGCAGCTGTCAAAATCCAATCCCAAGTTAGAAAGAATATGGCCAAAAAGAAGGTTGACAATATCAAGAGAGATAAGTCAATCTTGATTATGCAAGCATGTTATAGAGGAAAGTCCGAGTTGGCAATGTTTGAATACACTAAGGAATTCTGCTCAATCATTGAGGCCTGTGTTGAAGGTATGACAGCTAGAAGAGCCTATTTTGAGGAACAAAACCATAATGCCATCACTGAAAATATCTATGGTGAAGAGGAAGAAGAACCATCTGTTGAGGAAGTTGAGCAGGATTTGTCTCAATTTGAAAAACTTGTTGCTCTTTGTAAGGGTCATTTGAGTAGAGTTGTCTTCAGATCAGAATTGAAAGCACACAAGCAACAAGAAGCTGACAGATTGAAACAATTGAAGGAAGAAGAATTGAGACTCGAAGCAGAAAAAAGAGAAAAAGCTGCCATCAAAATTCAAAGTCAAATCAGATCCTTCTTGGCAAAGAAGAAGACTCAACAAGTTGCTGAACAAAAGAAGCAAGCCTTCATGGAAGAATTAGAACAAGAGAGAAGAGAATACGAAGCTGCCAGAGAAGAAAGAAAGAGACTGAAACAAGAAAGTGCCATTATCACTATTCAAAAGAGTTTCAGAGGCTACTTGGGAAGAGCACAATATGCTGAATTGCTCAGAAGGTATGAAGCAGCCACAAAGATTCAATGTATGGTAAGACAAAAGTTTGCCAGAAAGAAGGCCATGTCTGTCAAACAAAGAAAACAAATGGAAATGGAAAAGTTTTTGCAAGACGAAAGAGCACAATATGAAGCTCTCCTTGCTCAATTATAAACAAATGTATTTCAATGTAATTCATTGAACACTTGAGTTGTGCGATGCGATGATAAGGTTTCTACTACTGCCGCCTTGATGAAATTATTGCTGAAAAGATTACTATCAAACTAGTTACTAAACAAAAGAATTAATATTCGTATTATTTAAATTTTAAATATGGTTTGCAAAAGATTTATTCTTGCTTTTGAGCAGCTTCCTTCATAGCCTTGAGAGTACCCTTCTTAGCATACTTGGAGTTGGTCTTCCATGGTCTGTACAAACCCTTGGATGTGGCCTTTCTTTCCTTTCTTTGCTTCTTGATACCATTTCTATGGTTCTTCTTTTGTTCGTGTTGACCAGTGTGATTCTTGCTCTTTGCCATCTTTTATGTTTTTTTTTCAACAAATTTTTGATGGCGACACTATTGATATTTTACAATGAAAGTTTTCCTCTGCATCCCACACATCAAAAATATTGGCTTGCAATGGATTATTCTCGAGAACTAGCACAGTGACTAGCAAGCTATTGAAGACTATGCAATGACAAGAATAACATACTGGAGTTTAATAATATTATAATAATATTTTGAAATTTGGAAAGATGAATAACAAGAACATTTAATAAACAAACCTTCAAAATTAAATTGGGATATTTACATAGATCAACAATGTCCTTTAAATAAAAAAAGGAGATAATACACTTGGAACACCCAAGTCACCATCAAGAAATGCCACCTCACAATCTTCATCATCACACAGCTAACAGCTAACATAATAGAGGATCTTCATACCGAGATTGAATAAGCATCACCAAAGCCCATTCTCTCGCTCGGAATCATCAAGAGAGAGCGTTGATTTGGCTTGTCCAGAATTGAGAAGAGCACCAAATTTATTAACAAAAAAAATGAGTCTCGTTAAGAAGAAGCAAGAAAAGAATCAAGACACTATTCGTAAACTCTCCCTTGCTGGAGACAACAAGGAATGTATGGATTGTGTTCTCAAGAGTACTCCATACGTTGTTTTGGATTTTGGTATCTTTGTTTGTACTTTCTGTTCAGGTATACAGTAAGTATTATTATTGTTATTGTTGTGGTGGATTGATTGTATTTTACTTTGTATTAATTAATCAAATAATTGAATTATTTTGATAATATTATTTAAATTATAATCGGTTAAATATCTAGTCGTGGTTTTAACTACAAGGCTAAGGGTATTTCAATGACTAACTTTGAAGATAAAGATGTTGAATTCTTTGAAACACACGGAAACAAAGTTGCTTCATCAATATGGAGAGCTAAGTGGGATCAAAACAAGGTTCCAAAGCCAAAATCAACTGATGAAAAGGGAATTAAGGACTTTATTCAAAAGACCTATGTTCAAAAGATGTGGTATGATGCTAGCGGAGCTGCAGCTAAACAAGAAGATATTCCAGTTAGACCAATTGAAAGTATTGGAATTACTCCATCTAAAGTAGAAGTTAGACCTGCTGGTAAGACAACTCAGCCACAACCTCAACAAGAAGAACTGTTCTCTTTTGAATCTGTTCCAGTTTCCAAGCCACAACCAACTCAATCACAACCACAATCTGCCGGATTGGATTTCGATTTTGGTTTTACTAACACTCAACCAACAACTCAACCAACTCAAAAAGTTTCTCAAAAACATCAATCATCTGGGTTCGGTGATGATGATAACTGGGGATTCGATAATCAACCTCAACAAACAACTCACACACAACCACAACAAAAAGCTTCAATTAATGTTGATGATTTATTTGCAGGATTTGGATCGCAACCAACCCAACAATCTCAAGGTGGATGGGGTAATCAACAATCTCAAGGCGGATGGGGACAACAATCCCAAGGAGGTGGTTTTGGAGGTCAACAATCCCAAGGAGGATGGGGACAACAACCACAAAATCAAGGTGGATTTGGAGGTCAACATCAAGGTTGGGGACAATCTCACCAAGGAGGTTTCGGTGGTCAACAAGGCGGATTTGGAGGCCAACAATCTCAAGGCGGATTTGGACAACAATCCCAAGGTGGTTTTGGAGGTCAACAATCTCAAGGTGGATTCGGTCAACAAGGAGGTTTTGGACAACAAACTCAAGGATGGGGCCAACAAGGTGGTCAACAAGGAGGATGGGGTCAACCACAATCACACCAACAACCTCAACAAAATCAAGGATGGGGTCAACAACAAACCCAAGGTGGATTTGGAGGTCAACCACAAGGTGGTCAACAAGGAGGATGGGGTCAACCACAACCAGCCAGAAACTTACAAACTTCACCACCTCCAGTTAAAGATCCTTTCAGTAATTTGACTGGAGCTTTTGGTTCATCAACTACTACTTCCAAGCCACCATCTAATCAAGGAGGTTTTGGTGCAGGCAACAATCCTTTCGATTTTTAAATAAATAATGTAATTTATCAGTTAATCATGTCCTGTCATCCATCACCAATTAAAAAAAAATGTTAAAAAACATATTTCTGAAAATTTATGCTCAAAAGGTTGAACAACCGAAACAAAATCAATTATTAAAATTAGTTAATAACCCCAAGACTAAAGATGAATTAAATAGTGCCTGCACTGCCATGTATACAATCATGACCTCGGAACAAGGATATACAGCCTTCTTTGAATTTATTCAAAATTATATCAAGAATACAATTTCTCTAAATTCACCTCGTTCTCCAACATCATCCGATACTGATTCCAATTCCAATTCTAATAGTGGAAGAGTTTCACATAGAACGGCAACTTCTGCATTTCCAATCGTTAGAAAGAGATTTCAACAATTGTCCATCTCTGAATACACATTTATGGCCATGATGAATGATTTGAAACCTAATAGCAATCCTTTTAAATTTAATAATAATAATAATAGCAGCAATAGCAGTAACAATACCTTTAATAATAATGGCAATGGTAATGGAAATGGTTTATCTAATAATAATTCATTGACAGTTTCTAATTCTCCTAATGATCATGGAGGAAATGGTAGAATTCCTTCAACTTCAACTGTCGATTCAGAATTTATTGAAAATGATGATGATTATTATCAAATATCATTTGATGAATATCAATTATTAGATTTATTCGATATTTTAGATGTTAAAGGAAAGGGAACTATTTCAATAGAAAGTGTTTACATGTTTTTATGCTTGTTTGTTTGTAGGGAAGGAAAATTGCTTACAAAATTCCTGTACCAATTTGGAGAATTTGTCTATGATACTTTCTGCTCAATTGTAACTGTAAATGAAATGGAAACTAATCCATACTTGTCATCAACTCCTGGTAGATCAAGAAGTGGCTCACTTTCAATGTGGAGTAGTAATAGTCCAAATAATGTTCAAACCAAAAACTCAACTGGTGTTACTAATATTGTAAATAATATTTCTCAGAAATTTCATCAGTCAATCACTCCAGTTTCCTCACGTTCTACTAATTCAAGTCCTCAACATGTTGCTCAAGCTCCTCCATTAGTGGTTGAAAAGAGTTCAGAAGAGATTGATCAAGCTCAAGATGTTCAAGAAGAATCGAGTGATGAATTGGATTATTATGAGTCGTTTGATGAGTGGACTCAACACGAAGATATTGATTTGGATTATTATTCAAAGAAGAGATCTGACTTTTTGAAATTGGCAATGCTTATTGGTTTTGATGACATGACAATTGTCAATCATGTTAATGAGCTTCAAAATTTGATTTTAAAGAATAGAGCACAAAAAACCAAGCAACAAAACATTACACTCAAGAGAGAAGATTTCATGTTTATTTACTATTCAGTTTTCAAGGAGTTTGATAATCCTAATACAAGAAGTTCAAGTTCTAGTGCTTCCTCAGGAGGAGTTATCAAAAGAAAGAAGAGAAAAAACAAAGCTCTACAACAATCTTCAGAGAGAAGATAATTTACAATTTTGTCAATGTATTCACAAAAGTATATCTGGAAAAGAGAACAAACAATTTTCTAAACCAAACAAATTGACTTTCGTGGGAGCTCATTGCTTTCCATGCAATAAATGGGTTTGGAGTAAAAATTGTAACATTTTCGTCACTGTTAAAGTGTAAACTAATAGCAAATTCAATAATTCCCAAATATTTGCGAAGTAAATTAACTGATTCCAATGTAAATATATCAATTGAGGTTTGTTCTCTTTTACATCTATCTGAAAAGTATGAAACTCCTCTGAATACGTCAATATGATTTGGATGGCTTGAAATTCCATCCTTGTCAAATGTTAACAAAGTTGTAATTCCATTCTGTTCTACAAATTTGGCAACAAAATTAGAAATCAATTCATCGCTCCACTTATTATTCATTCCATCCAATAATTGATCATTGTCAACTATCACTAAAGAACCACTCAAATCATCTTGTAATTCCTTAACAACTTTTGCATTATTACAATTCAATCCCATTGAAGAACAACTCAATTCCAATTCCTTAACTCTCTTTTCTCCCAATCCATCAAAATTTCCATTCGACAAGCACAAAATGCTCACAGATACTTGTTGCTCAACCAATGAAAGTAACATTGGAGAAAAGAACATGGCTTCATCATCTGGATGTGCAATCACCAAAGCCACTTTCTTTCTATTATTTGAAGTTTCATTTGTTTGTTGTTGAGTTTGATTCAGAAATTTGGAAAGAATTGTTTCCTTTGAATATTTCCTCTTCATTAAATATAAAATGTAAATGAATATTCCAACATTGAACACAACTAGAAGAGCCTTTACCAAAGCAAGAATATTATTCAAATCCGAGTATTCAAATAGACTATCATTTTGACGGTAATATTGTTGTTCTTTTGAAACTTTTTTAAATTGTTTATATAAATCTTGTACTTGTCTATTTACACGTTGTGATGATTCATCACGAACAACATTGAATCGACTATCAACTACACCTTGCTGCTGCTGATTATTATTCATCTTTAATAAATTAAATAAATTATTAATAATATATTGAGAGTTTCAATTTGATTCCCTCGCTTTTAAAAACTGTGATTGGGAATTTGCTTATTTTTTCTCTTCGTTTGTTGTTGTAGGTTCATTGGTGGTAGTTGTTGTTGTAGATGTGGAAGAAGCATTGTTTTGGTCATTCTCTTGATTTCCTGTCAAGGCAGAGGAGACTTGATTGTAAGTATCACCAACGAGTGAAGTTACATTACTAGAAAACCATGAATAGGCACTAGTTAAAGTAGTAGCAGTGGTTTGGGCAGTTTCTTGGAGTTTTTGTTTGGCTTCTTCCGATGTAATGTAGTGATAGACTTCTTCAGTCTTTTCAGCAGCAACACTGTAGGCATCTTTTACACCTGTAAGTACAACTGTAGATCCTTCAATGGTCTTATTCTTGACAATATTAACAATTTCTTCGACCTTTTCGAGATTTAAATCTTGATTGTTATTCTTATCGTCGTTGTTGCTCATTTTATTTGATTGGAAGAATTAATTGTAACGAAAGATGAAATTAGAATGTTGGGATGGACTCAATTGAGATTGTTAAGTAGATGACGATTAGTGATGATTGAACACCTAATTTCAAGTTTTAAATAAATTGAAAATTACTAATTTTAGTGTTAGAAGTAACCTATGAAATGAGATTCAATTTTATCGAAATACTTGAATTCTCTTATTGTGCGTATCTGCAACAAATAATTCTCCTCTCGATTCACTAATACATAGGCCAGTAGGGAATTTAAAGTGACTCTTTCCAGTCGATCCAATCTCTCCAAATGATTGAATAAAAGAACCAAAGTTATCAAATACGTGAATTCTTGAATTTGATTGATCACAAATATAAATGTATCCACTTAATTTCTCAACAAAAACTCCTCTTGGATATTGGAACTCGTGTAAACCCACACCTTTCTTTCCAAACGAAAAGTAAATTTGTTTTTTCTCCAAAACTTTTGAAATTACTGAAATGGTATGAGTTGCAAGACTTGTTACAATCAAATCTCCATCTGTATTGATTTCCAATCCAAATGGAAATTTACAAGCCCCAAATGATGAAATCAATTTACCATCTTGTTTTGATAGGCACTTAATCTCATTATTCGAACAATCGGATACATATAACCTTCCATCAATTGAATTATCTGCAACAATTCCACTTGGATGCCTCAAATTCTGAGATGTTTCCCATATGATTTTTTTCTGTTCAATGTCATATTTTCCAACTTGATTATTCATATTTGAAAAGTAAATGTATTTCTGATCAGAGGAGTCAATCGAAATCATTAATGGAGAGGTAATTCCAGTAAATGATTGTATAAACTTTTTGGTTTTCAAATCAAATACCATTATTCTATTACTTCCAGAATCTGAAACAAAAATCAATGAAAGCATATCTGAAACCTTTACATCAGAAGGCTGTATAAATTCAATATTTTCTCTTCCCTCTCCAATAATATTAATGCATCGGAATGATAGACTGAATTTCATTCTAGAGTATAGAAGTTTTCCTCTCAAGAATTCTAATCCTTTACGAAATCGGTGATCTTGTAAATCAAGGCTCGTTCCATTATCCAATATCAGTTTGACCATTTGAAATTAATTGTGTGTCTATGAGATGTTCTTCTATTTTTTAATCGTTTTGCTTCTTTCATCTTCTCTCATGTTTTTTAAAAAATGAAATATTGTATTTAATAAATTAAATAGTATTAGTGTTATTATTTGATCATTGATGATGACCAATAATAATACTTTGGCAATAAAACTAATTAGTAGAATAATAATACTAGTAATAATAAATATTAAAGCTAAGAAAAAAAATGACTCAATTTTTCGATAGAAAGAAACTCATCCGTCCAGGAAGATTTGATTTGGATACTTTTAAATCAAAGATTGGTCTTGCCATTTCAGTTTTCGGATTGTTATACGGAGCCAATATGGCCTTTGGTGGTTTCCTTAAACCAACCTATGAAAAGTGGGCTAAACCATCAACAGAAAAATATATTAATTGTACGTAATAATAATAATAATAATTTATTAATCATCATCATCGCAAATAGTCATGAAGGACGAAGTTTCAGGAAAGCACTAAATTCAACAATCTAAACAAAATTAATTTATATAAAATTGGAATTTTTCTTTAACGTTCTACCACTATAGTATTAACACCATCAAAATATTCAATTAAACACAACAATATCGGAATAATAGAAAAGTTTCTAATTCCTCTCCTCTTTGGTTATTATTGTTATTCCATCTTTTAAACAATAACCAAATATATAAATATATTAAAAAATGAATCAGAAGACACTCTACAAGACAATTGGTATTTCTCTGCTTGTGTTTCAGGTAGTGATGGTTGTTTACATGTTATTTAATAGGAAGAGGTCATCGTTTGCTACCTCTCATAAATTGTTTGTTCCACACTACTTTAACGAAACTTTGAGTTATGCTGATAAAGGTTTGGCTCCACCAAAGGAAGCCTTTGAAAAGATGTTGTATCTTTATCAACAATATCATCAATCTGTGTTGGATTCGTATGTCTTTTCGGGAAGGAATTGTTTTTCGAATGGAGTCATTCAAGGACATGAAAAATCACCACAATTTGTTGTATTCAAGGCTCATATGTATAGTGGATATGGTAATATTATTATGGGACTCTTTTCGACTTTGTTATATGCCTTGTTGAGTAATAGAGTTTTCTTGGTAAATTGGAATGGAGGAGAAGTTGGTTGTCATGCTTCTCTTTCTCAATTATTGAAGGATCCTGTTCTTAAATCTCATTCTTTAATGTGGAATTATGCTGATGTTAAAAGTAAATCTATTGAAAATGGTTGTCCAAGAGAAAGATGGGAGTCAATTGAGAGAAATTGGCTTCATATGGAAAGTACTGTTTATCATGACAGATCTAAATTATCGTATAGATATTTCAAATGTAGCAAAGGATTTGCTCAAATTCTTCCAACATATTTAAGCAAGGAAAATGAGAAATTCAATCAAATTAATTCTAAAGATTTTATTGAAATGGAAGCAGCTCAATACTTTGCCCCATCTTTGTATGCTGACAATGATGTGTACTATCAATTATTTTCAAAATTTGAGAAAAAGAATATGGATTGGGAATTAGTTCCTCAACTTTATAGGATTAATATTTTCGAAAAATTAGCACCTTTCTTATTCAAACCTATTGATACCATTCAAAACAAAATTGATGAATATGAAAAGGAATTATTTGGAGAAAAATTGGCTAATCCTGATAGTACTTTTATTTTGGGAGTTCAAATCAGAAAGAATTTACAGGAAAATCTTTTCCACAATACTCCAGTGAGTATTTACTGGGACTGTGCAAAGCAAAGAATATCAGCCCTTGACACGAAAAAGTATAAGAAGGTCATTATCTTCCTTACAAGTGATTATGTTCCTGCATATGATGAAGCCAAACATGTATTTAGTGAAATGAAAATTAAGGGAATTGAAATATCACTTGTTCACATGCCTCAAAACGTTCCAAAATCTAGATCTGTAGAATCTGTTCAAACTGCCTTGGTTGACTTGTATGTCATGATGAAAGCAGATGATTTAATTATGAGTGAAAAATCTACATGTAAGTTTATTGAAATATTTGACAATATTTACAAACTGGTTTGTTAATCATTGCAAGTTGGTCATATTATTCACGCAACAGTAGGTATTGCTCCACTTTTTGTCAGAAAGGAAGGAAAATATGAAAAGATTCCAAAATGTGTTAGAGCTCAAAATAGTGAACCTTGGTAAGTTATTTTTCGATATCAATATGTATTTATTAGATAATAGGTTCCATTTAAGATTTAGAAATCAACTCGAAAATTGTTAATCAGATTGGATTGCTTTCAAGCTGAGATGATCTGATACACTCTTTGGACTTTCTAATGCTAAACGACTTGATCTAAGACCAAGTTTAATACATTTTTCAATTGGTTCATTACAGAAAAGTCCAAAGCAGAAACCTCCTGAAAAATTATCTCCACATCCAGTTACATTAGCTATGAAATTATCAAGTCAGATATTGTAAGCTATCAGTACTATCAAAAATTTAACATACCTTTTGGATCAGAAAGTTTTTCTCTCTTTGGAAGAGCTGCATAGTGCTTGATTACCATCTTCCCCTTTATAAGTGTTCCGTGTTTGAGTCCTTTTGGTCCCTTTTCAAAGAATTAGAATTTTAGTTTGTGATTCATTCAACTTACCTGTGTTAAAAGTACATGTTTAACACCAGCTTTTTCCAGTAAAACTCTAATGCATTCATCAGCACTCAGTTTAACTTTCTTTTTCAAAAAACATTCCACAATACTGAATATTTCATGCTCATTAGGTTTGATATAAGTGATACAATCAAGAATTCCTGCAACAACAGCTTGTTTTGATTTGGCAATACTCGTTGGATCTAAAAAGATGTCTGCTTTACCTTTCAATAATTTTCCAATTGCTTTAAACGCATCGACTGAGGAGTTACTATCAAGGAATACTATTGGATTTTGCTTTTCATTAAGGAGGGAAGTAAGGCACATCTCTATATGTTTGGTGGTTTTGGCATCTGTCAAAATTGCCATATCTGCGACAGCTGAAACAAGTTCACCAGTTTCATCAATCAAACAATTGTAAATTGCAGTTCTGTTGTTAATATTCTCAATGACTGTTTTTTCTGGCATTTGAATTTTAAGATCATACCTCAAGTGAGAAAGAAGAGATTTTCCAAATGTATCACCACCAACAGATGTAACAAAGTTGAGTGGTAATTTTTCAAGATCTGTAGATTGTAAGAGTTTTGAAAGTACCTCACATACATTTCTTGCCACACCCCCAAATGACAGTGACACTGATCCAATATTTGAAGTTTTTGGAATTAGTTTAGTACCTTGTTGTGGTTGACACATAATATCCAAAACTGAACCACCAATAACCACTAATTCACGTTTCTGGGATCCAAACGGAGATAATTTAGAAAGAATTGATTTTTTCTCAGATTGAGCATACTTTAAGTCGTCCAAGAATAAATCTTTTTCTAGAGTTTTATCCAAGAAGTTATTCTATTTATTTACAATTACTGTTATTATAGTCAAATAAATAATTAAATAAAGAAACTTACATTTAAACTTTGAATCTTGCTCAATTCAACAGCAATTTGTGCACCAACACGAGCATTATTCAAGACTAATTCAATATTAGCTCTCAAACTATCACCTCCTGTTAATTCGTTAATACGTTGTAAAAGGAATGGTGTAACATCCTTTCCTTTAACGTTCTTTTGTTTGGCTTCAGTTAAACCTTGTTCAATGGCCTTAGTCAAGATTCCAGATTTAGCTTCCAAATTTTCTGGAATTGGAACAGCAACCAACATTCCAGAATTTAATCCAAGTTGAAGATTTGAATTAATTAATTTGGCACATTCAAGAGGTGAATCCAATCTACAATGAGCTTTACAACCACTCTTTGATGTAAAGAAAGCAGGGAATTCATCAGTTTGATAAGATGCTACTGTCACACCTTGAGTTTCTAAATATTCAAGAGTTCTTGGAATATCCAAAATTGATTTAACACCAGCAGAAACTACCAATGTTGGTGTTCTTCCTAATTCTGTCAAATCACTACTAACATCCATTGGATCAATTTCATTATTATTTAAAACTCTATGTACACCTCCAATACCACCTGTGACAAAGACATGAATTCCAAAACGATGAGCCAAAAGCATTGTTGCAGAAACAGTAGTAGCACCATGTTTTTGTTGACTACAAACCAAAGCAACATCTCTTCTCGAACACTTTACAACTTTCTTTTCAGATCCTAATTTTCCAAATTTATCCAATTCTTGATCATTAATTCCAACATGAATAATACCATCAATAATACAAATAGTGGCAGGTGTAGCACCATATTTTCTAATTTGATCTTCAACACGTTTAGCAGTTTCAATATTCTTTGGATAAGGCATTCCATGACTATATTCATCGTTAAATTATTATTCAATTATTATTTAATATATATTTAAATTCAATATTAATATTAATTATTATTCATTGATCAAAAGATGATGAATTTAATTAAACTAACCTAATAATTGTAGATTCCAATGCAACAACAGCCTTGTTTTGTGCGAGGGCTTCCTTTACTTCGGGATGAATCTTAGCCTTCACCAAATAATCATCAAATGAATTCTTCTTAGCCTTTTCAGCAGACATTGTATTCACTAAATTCGATTGATGTTGTTCAACAACAACAGGAGAGGAATTGCTTTGGAACATGGAAGCGAATTGGCTCACTCTATTGGAAAACAAATGATCCCTGATGGAAAATAATCTTCTTTGTGTTGTATCGTTGTTTTGCATTTTTTTATTACTTTAATATTTAAATATTAAATATATTTAAATATATTAAAGTATTAAAGAATGAACAGATGGTAAAAAGAATGGAAAATCATGTGGTGAAAATTGTCTTTGGAGATTCTTTTTGGAAATCTTCAAAACTCCTCGGAAATTCCATGAATTAGTTTCTTCCACACACTAGAAAAAAATGTCTTCATCATCGGAGGAACACGTGCTGTCGCCAGCTCTATCAACATTCAGTGCTGTCGTATGTAAATCTATTCATCAGATGATTGTGAGATTTGAATTTATTGATTTTTAATATCTTTGTAATTGATGATTTTAATGATTTGATGTTTTATTATATATATATTGGAATGATTATGATGATGAATTTAAATGATATAATATATAAACAGGTCGGATGGGGATACTTTTTAGCATGGTCACTTTCTTTCTATCCACAAAATATTGAAAATTTCTGGAGAAAGAGTGTTGTTGGTTTGAGTTTTGATTTCTTAACTTTGAATATTATTGGACACACTTCCTATTTGATTTTTAATTGTGTCTTGTTTTGGGATCCTACAATGAAAAAGCAATATGAACTTAGACATGGCTCAGCAAATGTTCAAACAAATGATGTCTTCTTTTCGATACATGCAGTGACTTTGACTGCCATTACAATTTTCCAATGTATTATTTATGAAAGAGGTGGACAAACTATTTCAGTTCTTGCTAGAGGAATCAGTTTGACATTATTATTGTCAATTAGTGTTGCTGTCTTTTTGGCATTAGGTACTAGAATTGAATGGGTTGACTTTTTAAAGTATTTGGGTATTGTTAAATTGTAAGTTTTTATTGATGAGTGTTAAATATTGAAATTTGAAAAGAATTGTTACAACTATTAAGGTATGTTTTCAATCAGTTGATTAATTAATTAATTCATTCATGTAATTGGAAATAGTACATTCCACAAGCATTTATCAATTACAAGAGAAAATTAACAATTGGTTGGAGTATTGGAAATATCTTGTTAGATTTTTCAGGAGGAGCTCTTTCAATTTTCCAAATGGTCATTGATGGAATTAATACTGGAGATTGGACACCTTTCTATGGTGATTTCGTCAAGACAGGACTTGGATTCCTTTCTATTGCATTTGATATAATTTTCATGATTCAACATTACATTCTCTATCGTAAGAATAATAAGGAATATTATGCAAAATTGAGAGAAACTAGGAAATTATCCATGTATGAGGAGATGTGGGAATCATTCAAGACTAAATTCCTTTCAAGATTTAGAAAGAATAGACAACAAGAACAACAACATTCTGAGAATGGTGAATCAAATCCATTAATTGTTTCGAATGGTGAATCTTTGGAACCAAATAATGTTCAATCATCAACATATTATCAACAAGAAGAAGGAGCAACCATTTAAATTATGATGGTGTTTTTTTTCATTTCAAACATTAAATATTTTGTAAAATACAATACTTCCATTTTTGTATAAACCACTATCTTGTTTAAATTGTCACTAATCATTAGAACAACAATAATTGTAAAAGATGGTTGTACAATATACCTTACGGTAGTTAGTTTCAGTTTTATGATTCCAAGTCAAGTTGATGAGTACTGACACTATTTCATAAAATAATCAATTGACATCTAATGCCAATCTCTGCTTAATGTTTATTGTTTCGCTCTCATTACTCTTTTGAAATCGATTAATGCCTCAAAGATTCAATGTAACGATTTCGTACTGGTAGTAGTTTCCTCACTTTTTTACAAATAACCGAAAAACAGTCAACTAACAAAAAACCTTCAAATGCTGTCACTATCTCCTTAATTTTAATGTAAATTCATAAAGAAAAAGAGACAACCCTCACACTAATCAACAAGTGTATTTTAATTGGTTGACGTTTAAGAGAAATATGACTTCACTTTCAAATCCATCAAATAACATTTTGACAGCTGCCATGAATAATTCAACAACTACTTACCATCAACAAGGACATGTTTCTGCAGAACAAGCCCTCCTTTCCATGATTAGTAATCCAAACTCCTCCCTTTCATTCTCCAATCCAAATTCCAATAATTCCTTCTTACTTTCCAATAACTTTAATCCTCAACAACAACAACAAATCTTGAATTCCTCAGCCAATTCTCAACAGATTATGAATCCACAACAAGAATATATGAAACACATTCTAATGAGAATTGATCAATCTCTTGATATGGTCTCTCAAAATCTGTTCAGAGATTTGGACAGTTTCTACATGATGCAACATCAAGAATTTAATCATAAAAAGAGAAAGTTTTCAGAATATGAAGAAGCTACTGATTACAATCATGGTATTGGTGCTGAGTTGATTGAAGAAGGTGCAGAGGGAGTTGGTTGTAACAATTCGTCCAATTTCGTCCAAAAATCAGCAGTTCAACAAGAACTTGACAATGAATCCATTGAATTACAACAATTAACTGATTGGATTCAAAATAAGAAGAGAAAGAAGAATACCTCTCAAGGAAAAAAGGAAATTTTGAAAGAATTCTTAATGCTCAATAAGAATAATCCATATCCATCCGAAAGACAGAAAGAAATTTTCATGAAGGAACTTGATTACGATAAGAAACAACTTAACAATTGGTTTATCAATGCTAGAAAGAGATATTTACGAAAGAAGGTTGCCTATACTCCACCAGATATTAGAAACAAGAATGAATTTGATTCAATTTTGGAAAATAAGGTTAGACAATCAATGAATCACAATGGAGAGGAAGATGATGAGCAGAATTTACCACTTCTCAACTAGGAAATGCTAGGAAATTTAATATTCGAGTTTAAATAAATGTAAAATAATAATGTAAATAATTATTCGAAAGTGAAAAAGTTTAATCAAAAAAAATGAATAGACTTTGGGATGAATCATCATTGGAATCTGTGGATATTTTTTCTCATGTTTTTCAATATTTAAAGTTAGAGGAATTATATACGCTTCAAAAAGTTTCTCCCTTTTTTTACCGAACTATCGAATATTTAAAATCACTTCTCATCAAACCACTCTTTGATATTGGAATAGTTTCAAGTGATAGGGATCAATTAGAAGACTTTATTCAACTTTTCCTAAAAGAAAAATTAACATCCACCAATCCGAAACCTTTCCACAATATAAATGAGCTAAAGACAAGCAACCAAAAAGACGAAATGCACAGTGTGAGTTTTAATGGATCACAAATTCACGTCTTCCACCCAATTGAAAAGGAATTCATTCTCAAAAAGGATCGATACAGAGTATTTTTCTATCCTCTTCTTTGTGAATACAAGACAAGTCTTGCCCATGGAGAATTCGAACGATTGGATGGGTTTATCTTTCTGAAACCGAAAGATTTGAGTATCTATGCCAGTATGCCGAGAGGTTGTGGCTATTGTGCAACTCTGTTGGAATTGGGAGAGTCTGGAATAAGCTCTAATGATGAAGCATTGAGTATGCCAGTTAGTGAATTTGGAAAATTTAAAATTGAGAGAATGGAAAGATTGAATATCGAAAAGGAAATTATTAATAGTCTGAATTATATTTCGGAAAATTCAGGTCGAGTATTGGATTTGAATTCTTCGGAGGAGGGTGGAGTGAAAACTTGTTTATTGGAGAAAATAGAGTCGATTATAAGAGAGCCAAATGATGGAAAAGTTACTGATATGGTTTACTGTCTATTTAAAAAGAGGTTTAGTTTAAGATATTTGATATTGGCAGAGAAAGTGAGATACACAGTAAGAAAATTGAATTTCTTCAATTTACCTCATAATGTTCAATTCAGTCTGTTGGAAAGATTGTACAGAGCTGAAATGGGACAGAATGCTGTCAAAATAATTGACGATGTGTATTCCATTAAGGTTATTTACAACAGCGGTTTAAAATATGTTCTAAACTATCAAAAAAACAAATGGGAAACAAAGGAATTTGAAACTACGATATTATTTGATTTGGTTTCTCAGGAAATTAGATTTGACAGCAAGCAAACGAACAGATACACTAATAATTCCAAATGTATAATTTGTTAATTA
This sequence comes from Naegleria gruberi, assembly GCF_000004985.1. NCBI lineage: Eukaryota > Heterolobosea > Eutetramitea > Acrasida > Naegleriidae > Naegleria > Naegleria gruberi. The sequence goes on from NW_003163308.1 coordinate 410,856, forward strand.
AATATTAAATTGATTCAGTAATATTGATAACCATCCAACTGCTTAATTTTCGACTCTCTATCTCTATTAAAGGTTATTCTTTTTAGTATGTCACCTTCTTTTTCGAGGATTGTTATATGATCTAGCTGATCAGAATAAATAGCATCCCTTCGTTGTGTCAAAAAATCTTGTGCACTAAGGGTTGAATAGGTTGGCTCAGCACTTCCATGTTCAAGAATATCATCATATTCCTCAATGCATACATTAGAAATCATACTGTCATCACTGTAATAAGTTTCCTCATTTGATGATTCGCTGTCACTACTTTCAGTATCACTCTCATATCTATTTTTGAGCAAGTTGATTGGTGTTTCAGTTTCATAATCTTTATCCATTTCATCATCTTGAGTTTCATCCAAATAACTTGACTCAAATTGTCCTTCAATAATCTCAATTAAGGTGTTCAAAATTGTTTCATCACGAATAAACTTTTCCAGTTGATTTCTTACTTCTTCTGAATTAATTTGCATTATTTCTACCAAATTATTTTCAAATTCTCCAAGTTTCACATATTCCCTATCAACACTTTGGTAATCTAAATTTGTTGTGGAGGTAATCAAAGATCCAGCCAAAGACACATCTGCACCAATAATAAAATCTCTCTCAGAGAAATTGGCAATATCTTCAGCAAGAGTGAAATTGTTGGAGATTAAATTCTCACAAGCTTGTTGAATAAACATCTTGGCATTTGGCATGATTTTGATATCACACTTGAAATCGAGTGAAGTTTCTTGAATAAGAGGCCCTATATGATTTTTTGGAATTACTAAATCTTTTCTGAAAACAAACTCTGGTCCTATTGTAATACTTGTTTCATCATTGGTTGTTTCAGTTACTACCTCTTTTGGTTGTTCGTCATCTTGATCATTTTCTATTGAATTGGCTTTTCTCTTTAGAATTTTAACAAAGTTTCCATCATCTTGTTCACTCATATATCCATTCATCATATTAACAAAGTCAAAATATTCGTATCTACTATAACTCCAATCAACAAGCTCAAGTTCTTCAAGAGGTTTCCGTAATTTTCTCAAATTTTCATTGTAAACGTAATCCTTGTGAGGATTTCTCTTTCTTTTCGATGCTTTTACATTTTTCATTTCCTTCACAACCCATTCGTACGACAATCCATACTCATTTTCAGATTCATCAGATTCGTCAGAATCATCAGAATCTTCATCCATTAATTCATCATTGAATGATTTTTCTACAATTACGAATTCCTTCATTGGTGTATAATGTTTGTCATCTACAACACCTGCTTCATCCAACAAGATGCCCTTCTCCAAGCTCAGCTTGTGAAGATCGTTTGGTCTGTCGACATCTTTGATTTTCTCCACTGTATCAAATGTTATATTCACTTGTCCATATTTTCCTTCCAATATTTCAAGTATTTGAGATTGTTCTGAATTGACTTCACCAATTTTGCAAAGAGTGAAACAGTTGAGTTTCCTTCCTCTGTGTTCAATTTTTGATTCAACAAATGGATTTGCCAAGTATTTGTGAATTAGCAATTCACACATTTCAACATTTCTCTTTTTGACTGCATGATGAAGAATTGTCAATCCACATCCATCATGAATATAGGTCTTTACATGTGCCTCAAGACAAACATTCAAACAATCCAAACTTGATGTATTCGAAAGAGAGGCAAGTGTTGTTTCATTCTTATTTCCAACATTTAAACACCATTCCAATAATTGTGAACTGTTTATCCAAACTGCCAAATGTTGTAAATAAAATCCTTTTGATATCTTTGGTATAAAACTATCAAATACTTCACATGTTTCATAATTTCTCTTCATACCAATATCACTGAATCTCATTCTATCAACCTTAATTCCACACACTCTCAGTTTTTTCATTATATTGGTTACTAAACATGAACTGATTGAACTACCAGATACTAAACATGAACTATCTGAGTTATTTGATTCTTTTTTCAAACAGTTAATACCTTGAAACTTTTCAATAATAAATAAAATGTAATCTCTTGGAATGCAAGAGTATGTATCATCCAATTCACTCCAGCAGTTCGCAATATCTTCATCAAACAAACTTCGTGTTTCAATGATTTCTAATAAATTCTTGTCAAAAATGATTTTATCATTCCATTCAATTTCTTTTGGTTTCTCTTGCCATGAATTCACAAGTTTAACAGCTGGTTCAAATAATTTGCCAAAAAACAATCCAATAGGAATTGAGACTTGACCCATTCCAATGTGTGAAATCATCTCTCTTCCTAAACATGATTGAATCATTGCTTTTAACACCAATGCCTTCTCTTTCGAATAACTTTTAATCCATTCTTCAAATCTTTCAAATAAATTCATTGATTTATCATCATTTTCAGATTCATACGTAATTAATTCTTCATCTCTTGTAAGATAGACAACCTGGCTTTCTTCATCCTTGGTAAAATCTTTGAATTTGTTTCTATGAGTTTTAAATAATAATTGATCATGAAATGCATGTGTTGGAAAGAAGGAATCGGAATCTGAAAATTTATTATTCTTTCCTCTCAATTGATTCATCAAAACATTCCAAAAAGCAGCTTCATCATCAAGCAGAACTCGGAATGTTTTGTTAATGTTTCTAAAAGTGATAATTTGATGAAACAATTGATATGGATCCACTTGAAAATAAAAGATGTTTTCCAATATTTCATTGGGCAGATCTGTTAATAACATTTTTTTTAGCTAATTCTATTCATAATCGATTGGATTTGAAATTGGCATTCTGTTCACTCAAGTTTTATTATCAATACAAGTCAATTAATCTGTTTTAAGGGAAGTTAATTCTAGTTTACTATATCTTTTGGTAATTGTAAATTATTTGATTCCATTCATTCACACAACCTTAATTGTTAGTGTTTGTACTTGTAATTTGCAACTTGATTTATGTAATAAATTGAAAATTGAGGACCTTATCATCAATAACTTACCAAGTTGTTCAAACAATAGTTGTTCAAAATCAATGATCTAAACTATACACCTAGATTTTTTACAAATCCAAACGTATCGATAGGATATTACGACTCTATTGTAAAATGTGATTGGAATTAACTCCGAGGACAATTTAAAAATGAAAAGAAAGGCAGAAGCAGATTCTATCGAAAACGAGAAGAAACAAAAACCAAATAATTTCCAACACTATCATGATGACTCGGAAGACAAGGTAACATTCTATCTCGATTTAAACATTGCATCAAAATTGCTTTCAGATAAAATCAGAGACAACACAGACAAGACGAAAATAAGGAGATTTGTTACCAAGATCAAAAACAGCTCCACAGAAGAAGAAGGAAGAAATATTATGCGAGAATTCAATGTTGATGTGGTAAAAGAGAGATTTTTACTCACTCAATTGTGTAATTCAATTTTTAACAAGAAAATAATTTGGATTGGATCTTTATTCAAGTTGTGGAATAATAGAACATTTGTGGAGAATATAGTTAAACAAAGTGGTAAATATTATTCATACTTTGAGTACGCATCTGAATCATTAAGGAATGACAGAGAAATGGTGATGATGGCAGTTCAACATGACAGCTTTGCACTTGGACGTGTATCTAAAGAATTAAAGAATGACAAAGAAATTGTAATGCTTGCTGTACAAACACTTGGCCTCACTCTTATTCATGCATCGACAGAATTGAAAAGTGATCGAGAAATTGTTTTGAAGGCAGTTCAGAAGGATGGTAAAGCACTTTCGTGGGCAGCTGAAGAATTGAAAAGCGACAGAGAAATTGTAATGGCTGCTGTGAAACAATGGGGAAAATCAATCCAAAATGCATCTAAAGAATTGCAACGTGACAGAGAAATTGTACTAAATGCCGTTCAACAGGATGGAAGAGCTCTTGATTATGCATGTGAGGAACTGCACAGTGATAGAGAACTTGTATTGGCTGCTGTCAAACAATATGGTAAAGCAATAGAAATTGCATCCACCAAATTGCAACAAGACAGAGAAATTGTAATGGCTGCCATTCAACAAGACATTGAAGCACTCGAATATGCATCTGAATTATTAAGAGATGATAGAGAATTTATCAAAATGTTTGCTCTCTACAATGGAATTAGAGCACTTTCTTATGCAAGTGATGAATTTCAAAGTGATAGAGAAATTGTAATGCTTGCTGTAAAACAAAATGGTGTAGCACTTGCGTATGCATCTGAAAAATTGCAAGGTGATAGAGAAATTGTAATGCTTGCTGTTCAACAAGATGGATTAGCTCTTGAGTCTGCATCTGAAGAATTGAGGAATGATAGAGAAATTGTATTGGCTGCTGTTCAACAAGACGGATCAGCTCTTCAATTTACATCTGAGGAATTTCAACGTGATAGAGAAATTGTAAAAGCTGCAGTGAAACAAAATAATGATTCAATTATTTATGCAGCCGATGAAATGAAATATGATAGAGAAATTTGTGAATTACTTTCTGAGGAGGAAGATGAAGAAGAAGATGAAGAGGAGGAAGAATAAATATTTCGTGAGCCAACTCTTATTCTATGTTCTAATTGTCGAATTATGATTTTCTGATTTAAAGTTATTTCATTAATTCCTATTGCAGGAATTATTTCCAAGGTTATAAAAACTATTGTAAGGCAAATGAGGGTACAAAACATTTTTAAGTTATTTTTATCATTTCCACCAAAGAGAATTCTTCCCGCCAACGAAATTCAAAAAAACCTTGAAGCCTCTGTTATGTGCTGAAGAAAAGGCTTAAAAAAAATGCAACAACAACCTAGCGAACAAGACTTGACCAACTTTGGTATTTTGATGCAAAATACACTCAATCATGAAAATAATGTGAGAGTGAAGGGTATGTAGATTGTTGTAGGAATGTATATATAACGTATTTTTTAACAGCGGAACAAGATTTAAAGTTAATGGAAAAACAACCTGGTTTTGTGATGTTGCTCCTTACTTTTATTTCTAAACAATTAACTAACAAGTTTATGGGTGCCCAATCGGCTATTATATTGAAGAATTTGGTGAAGAGAGATTGGGATGTTGGTTTGATTTTAAAAAACGAAGACAAGGAAATTATAAAATCAGGAGTTGTGGATATTATGATTAGAAGTGATCTTACAATCCAAGAAATTTTGTCAGAAGTAATTACAATCATTAGTTTACATGATTTTTACAAGAATTGGACAACTTTACTGCCAGTAAGTTTATTATTTTCAACCATTTTCTTAAGAAATTTAGTATTTGGTTAATTTATTAAAAACAAACACTGATAAATTTGAATCCACTAGAGGTGTACTTGCCACTTGCCATTCACTTTTTAAGAAATATAGAGAACAAGCTAAATCCGACGAAATTGAAGATGAATTAATTTATATTATGAAAGAATTTGCCGAACCAATGTTAGGTTTATTCCAACATTTCATTTCCCTTGTCCCACAAATTACCGACCCAGCCAGCTTGAAATCAATTTTTACATGCATTAATTTACTTTTGGAAATTTACTATTCTTTGAATTGGATTGATATTCCTGAATTTTTCGAAGATCACCTTCCAGAATATAGCAACATCTTCCTCTTCCTTTTGAATTACCAAAATTCTTCCCTCGATAATAATCTCTATGAAGAACCAAGTCTTCTAGATACAGCTCAATCCCTTGTGTTCCAATCAATTAACTTGTATTTGGAGAAATATGATGAAGCTTTCATTCCTTATGTTGAAAACTTTGCTACAGCAACATGGCAATTAATATCAAAGCTGGACATGAAGATCAAGTACGATAATCTTGTATCTAAAGCTCTAGAATTTTTGACCGTCACAAGTAGAAGTGAAAAGCACATTATTTTCAAGGATGCACTTCCTGCAATTTGTGAAAATATTATCATTCCAAACATCTCACTTCGTGAAGAAGATGAAATCATCTTCTCAGAAGAACCAATCGAATATATAAGAAGAGATATTGAAGGATCTGATTCTGACTCTAGAAGAAAATCAGCTAGTGAACTCATCAAAACTCTTAGTATTCACTACGAAA
>NW_003163308.1:416948-424516 GCF_000004985.1 Naegleria gruberi
ATTTGTACATTCAGACAACACTTACCAATTGAATCATTCACCACCATCTTCCCATTGATTCTTAACTTGTTGAACTCCCCAGAACCTGTTGTTCTTTCTTATGCAGCTTGGTGTATTGAAAGACTTCTTACAGTCAAGGAAGATAATGGAAAGCCAAGATATTCCCAAGTTGAAATTTTGCCATATGCCCAAACATTATTGCAAGGATTATTCTCTGCTTTGGATAACACTGAAGAAAATGAATATATTATGAAAGCCATTATGAGAGCTACAGCTGTATTGAAGGAACAAATGAAGCCAATTATGCCTGCATACATTTCCAAGATTACTAGCGTGCTTTCTGAAGTCTGTAAAAATCCAAACAATCCAATGTTTAACCACTATTTATTCGAGTCATATGCTACTGTAATCAAATTCAACAGTGATTACATTTCAGAGTTTGAAGCATCTCTTTTCCCACCATTCCAAACCATCCTGAACCAAGGCATTGAAGAATTCACACCTTATGTTTTCCAACTTATTTCTCAACTTTTGACTGTAAGACAAGCTCCATTACCTGCTATTTATATTAGTTTGTTCCCTAATTTCTTACAAGCCCATTTGTGGGAAAGTGAAGGAAACATTCCAGGTCTCGTTGCCTTTACCTCCACTTTGATTACCAAGGCTCCTCAAGAACTTGGAAAGAATAATCAACTCGAACAAGTTTTGGGCATTTTCCAAACATTGGTCAAATCTAACACCAAAGACTACCATGGTTTCCGTATTTTGGACAGTATCATCCATGCTCTCCCATACGAAACTGTTGCTAATTTCCTCCAAGGAATTTTCTTCGTCTTGTTTGGAAGACTTCAATCTAAGAAGACTGGTCAATTCTTGAGATGTTTGATCCTTTTCTTCTCTAACTTTGCTGTTAGATATGGAGCTGATAAGCTTATCCAAGCCATTAATCAAATCCAAGCAAACATTTTCTCTCAACTTGCAAAGGCTGTGTGGCAATCCTCATTAAGAAAGGTTACAGGTAAAATTGAAAAGAAGGTCTGTGCTGTTGCTTTGATCAAGATTTTATTCAATACAGATCTTATTCAATCATCTGCTGACACATGGAAGATGCTTATTTCAGAGCTTGCTCTCTTCCTCAACCCAACAACAGATTCAAAGAATGAATTTGATGAAGATGATGAACAACATGACGATGAAGAAACAGTCCTTCAAACTGAAAAGGGAATTTCTGGAGGTTACAAAGTTACTTTCACCAAGCTCAGTTTTGCTGCTATGGGTATTGAAGATCCTGTACGTGAGGTTCAAAATACCAGACTTCATTTCTGTCAATCTCTCACCAATTTCATTTCACCATTAGACCCACAACAAGTTCAGTTTGTTAAATCTTTAATTGTTTCTAATCCTGAATCTGCTCAAGCCATTCTCGTTTTGATGCAAAACAATGGGTTCAGCACTTCGTTTTTACAATAAATAATTTAATGAAAAATGTCTAATTGTCATCTTCCTTAAATGCTAAACAGAATGCTTGACCAATTTTTTCAATAATATTTGGAGTAGTAGTTGCTCGGTGATGGTCATGGAAAGCCAATTCAGCAGCTTTCTTAGTAACTAAACAACCACCATAGCATGCTGCTAACATTCTATCATCATGACCTATCTCACCTCCAGCTTTTCTATTAGCCCAAAAGCAGAATGTTGCAATGACACCACTCAAAACATCACCTTGACCACCACATCTTCTTGGGGAGGCGTTAAATATATCACATTCCAAAACCTTATCTCCTTTAGCAATAATATCAGTCATTCCCTTTCTTACAATACAAACATCTCCAAGAGTTTTTGAAACGAAAATTATTTCCTCAGTTTCGTTTTTAAATTGAGAAATTGAGACCTTATTTTCATTGTTTGAATTGTGATACTCCACAACTGATTTCAATAAACGAGAAAATTCTGCAGGATTAGGAGTCAAGACAACATTTGAGTGTCCAACAATCAAGGCAGGATTTTCTCCAATTAAGAATAGGCCATCTCCATCCAACACCAATGGCATATTCAATTCCTTACAATATTCAATAAACCATTCTGCTTGTTGTAACATTTCTTTAGATCTTCCAAGACCAGGTCCCAACACCACACTATTAAATCTCTTAAACATTGTTTCATAAGTTTTCCTCATAAATTCACTCAATTCCACCTTACTATTAAACATTGATGGTATACTAGCCTCTGATTGACCATAAGAAATAGCAGATTTTTCAAATAAATATGGATAGACAACCAATTCAGGTGAATAATTTTTGATCATTAGTGCAGATTTTGAACAAATTACAAAAGACAAATCCGCACCAGTTTTCAAAGCACTAATTGCTGCATAATATGGAGCACCTGTATACTCCTCACATCCACCAATAACAACAACTCTACCAGCCTCTCCTTTATGAAAATGATGAGTCAGAGGAGGAATAATAAATTGTCTAAGCTGCGAGAGAACAATTCCCGATGATCGAAGGTATAAAGACATTTTTTTGAAAATAAGCCAATTCTATTTTTAAACTTAAAAAAAATGACCATTCTTGTGCCTCCAATTAACTTTGGTTATGTGCAGGAGAATGTCTTTCGATCGGGACAACCTACCTCTGTCAATTTCCCTCATCTAGCAACACTCAATTTAAAAACAATTATTTATTTAGCACCGGATCAACCTACACAAGAATTTGTAAATTTTGCAAAGGATCAAAATATTAATTTAATACACTTGACTAATCAATCTACGAAAATGAAAAAGAGTGGAACTTCTTCATCACATACAGGAATGGCACAATTGGGATTAATTTCGGAGGAAATTGTTGTTGAAGCTCTTGAAATAATTTTAAATAGAGAAAATTTACCTCTTGCTATTATGTGTAATTTAGGTAGACATAGAACTGGAACTGTAGTTGGATGTCTTAGAAAAATACAACGATGGAATTTAACTAGTATTTTAGACGAATATAGAAGATATGCTGGCTCTAAAGTCAGATTACAAAACGAACAATTTATTGAATTATTTGATACAGACCTTGTTTCATTTAGGACTGACAACAAACCTGATTGGTTATATGATTAATCATCGAACCATTATAAACACATCATGATCCCATCTTCTCCATCTTTCCAATTGAAAAATCCACATCCCACATTATAAAACTTATCAATATCTTTAAAGAAATACCATTTTATTGAACTGAACTTGTCTCCTATAAACACACTCGAAAGAACTCTATCACTACAGTTACCACCAATGATTTAACCACCTCAACTTCCATCTCAATTTTTTCCGTTATTTTTCATCAATTTTTCAAATTCTTAATCTACAGAAAAAAACAGCACAAATTGAAAATGCCCAAAACTTCATCAGCTGCTTCAAGTGCATCTTATTTGAGCAGCTCGACAAAGCTTCCTCGTCTCGGAAGTAGAAAAGTTATTGAGGAGGAGGATTGTCCAATTTCATCACCCGAAAGGGTGGAAAGACTTTCATCAGCCAATTCAAAACTTCAATCACCTAAAAGTAATTATTCAAGTCCAACTGCAAAATCAGGTGTTTCCATAAGGGAAAGAGCTTTTTCGAGAGCAAGGAGTGGAATGGTACAACCAATATTACTATCTAGTGATGATGAAGATGGAAATGGAGGAACATTTTACCTGACTGAGGTTGGGACGATGGCCAAGAAGAAATTAAGGAAAAAGAAAATTGTTGGATGGAATGTTAAGGAAGTTGAATTAACTGCTGATGGGCCACTTCCTTTTGAATTGAAATTTGATCCTTTAATTGATAATTTAATGAAAAATATAAGAATTTCTGATTCGGATATTAAAGCAGTGTTTGAGAAGAATTTCAGTCCATACAATCATTTAAATAGGAGTATCATACAGAATTCTTTCTGGTTTGTCTATTCATTGTTTTTCCAGGATAAACCAGAAGTTTGTGAGAGATTCATCTCTGAACTATCACTTGATAGTGCAAAATTTGCTCTCAATTTAGGAAGGCATCACAGAGATGCCTTTTTTGAAGTGTATCATTTAGCTGTTGCATATTGTATTTTGAAAGCTTTGAGGAAACATTTTTCTGCTTGTAAAAAGTTGTTTACAACAAATTTCAAGGTTAGAGTTTACGAGGTTATATGTGAAGTGTTTTTAGGAATTAGATATAAGAGAGAATTCCTGCACAGTCAACGAACAAAATATTTTCCAAAGAAGAGCGAAGATACCTTCTTTGAGAAGCTATTGAGGAAACAATCTAAAAAGTCAACAGAAACTTCAAAATCTAAAAAGAAAGAAGTTGATCAGTCAACTGTTTCTAAATCGACAACAGCACCTAGACCTGATTCAGCATCAGAGAAGGAATTTTATTCATCTAGTGAAGAGGAAGAAGAAACTCCAGACGAAATGGAAGAAATAGATAATACCTCAAAAGATCACATTTCTGATCAAATTCAAAAACTTGGTCTTGATGAAAATTATCATGCCCTCCCATCAGAAGTTTTAGAACAAGAGATTGAAGCAATCGAGAATAGAAAGAAGAAACTTAAATTAGCCAATAAGGAAGCATCTAAAAGTAATGTCGAACAAGGCAAGAAACAAAAGGAATTGAGTCCAAGAATTAGAAATCCTGAATACTTTAAATACTTTTCAAATGGTCAGACAGCTCCAATGCAAGACAAGTATTGGTATACATTCCAAATGTCTCCACTGATGTTAAAAGCACTGAGGAAACCTCCAGCAGAATTTGCCTTGAATTACACATCACCCGAACTGGGTAAAAACAAAGTAAGACTAATTCACAAAGATGGTTTCTCAAAACCAATCTTCTTTGGAAGTCTGTCCGATCCAAATAAGCTTGTCAATAATGTGAAAAAATTCCAAAAAGTGTGGAATCCTGATAGTATAGAGGAAGTTGAGAAGGTTCGTCAAAGGCTCAAGACCAATAAGGAAATGAGGAAAAGAAGTACACAAGAATCTGATAGAGATATTCGGTGGATTAAAGGGAGTACTAGGGAGGAACTGAGGGTGATCGAACAAGAAAAGAGGGAAGTGCTCCAAAATAAGGACTCTGTATCAAATGTTTGCAACCAAATAATTAAGAAGAATATTGAAGAATCAACCTCACGAGCAGAGAAACGATATCAAACTGTTCCTTCTTCTAACTTTAAAGGAAGTGCGTTTGCTACAGTACTACATGAAAATTATAATACCATGAACAAAAAACTTCAAAAACTTGACAAGCTCCTTTCTACGACTGGTGATAGATGTTTAATAACTAAGGAACAACATTTGAAAGAGGAAGAAGATCTTGGGACTGATCTTGATAAGAAAGATCCACCAAAAGCTCTTAATGTATCCTTATTTGATTATCTGTAGTTTATTCCATTAAATCAATTAATTGTTTGATAAATCTCAAATCACTAGCATTATCACGCTTTTCGCTTAAAACTTTCCAATAAAGAGAAAAATCATTCAGATTAGTTTTTTTCCTAAACCTCAAGTAGCTTGTGAAAAGTTGACTTGCCTTTTTTACCCTTCCTCCAAAGAAAAGCTTGGTTCTTTCCTGATACTCAGAGGCTTGATCTTCATATGGTAATAAATTATTAGAATAAAAATCATTGACCTCTCTCACTAGAGACATGTAAGGATACTTTAAATTCACATATGATTTCAAAAATATTCTATTCAGTTCACTAACAACCTTTTCATCTCCTTTGTCAGTCTCAGAAAATTTGGATCTCACAATTAAACAAATTAGAGTGTCATAATTATGTTTTGATTCTATTAGATCGGGTGGTGGATTCGAAATTACCTCCTCATCCAGTAAAGAATCAACATAATTGGTATTAGTAATTCTTAAATGTGGAATGGAAGACCTTAAATCGGATTTGATTTGAAAACTCCTATAATTGTTCGTAAAGTTGATACATTCGAATCCTTCGAAAAACATTGGAGGGAATTGATTAAAATCATTCACTGCCTCCTTGATATCTTCAATTGAATCGAAGAAGAGTTGCTTGACTTGATCTTTCCAATTGTATTGCTCTCCCAAGTCTCTCCAAACAATTTCCTCTTTCATTGTACTGAGGTTTCTACATCCACAATAAATAATTCTTCCTGATTGAGGTTGGTATGTGAAAAAGAAAGTAAAATTACTATTTTGTTCTGTTGGTTTCTTCATATCTAATTTTTCCCATAATTTTAAGAACGGCTCAGATATTTCATTTACAAAATCTCTATCCAAAATCCATTCATTTTGCCATTTCTGACTTTCGTTACCAAAGCTAAATCTCCATTCATTTCTATAATAGTACAAATTAACTCTGGTGCCAGAAGGGTTCTCTAATATTGCATAGTCTGATAGTTTTAGCTTAGTAGTGAATCCATTGCCATGTCTTTTATCCAAGTTGTGATATTCTTCAGACAAGAACCTTGGCACACATAAAGGAGAGTAATGAGTCTCATTCTCGTTAGAAATGGCTTCTATTATAGAACCATTACATTCCAAATACAAGTCCATTTCTCTAAAACTTAATGAGTTTTCTGCTTCTTGGAATACAAAGTCAATATCCAATTTGAAAAGATTGCAATCATTTGGATTTGAAACGTTATCTCCCTCAATAAATATAGGTGTTACACTAATACCAAATACTCTATTTAGTGAAAAAGGTCCAAAGCTTAAAGTGATATTTTCGTAATCTCTCCTTTTAAAAGTAGATTCCTTGGAAAATGTTGTGACAAACTTATTCAAAATATCAGAAACTATTAAATTAGACTCCCTCTCCATGGATAAACATTCTTTTCTGCATTCTCTCATAACAGCTTTAATATCCTCTTTATATTCAACCATCCATTTATCGTAAAGTGTTTTAACCAACGATTCATACTCTTCCCAGGTTGTATAATTGTCTGTTCCATAAACCACTTCATCATAAAGTGCATTTGTTTCCAAATAATCATAAATACACCCTCCAAACGCAATTTGATATCCATATTTACAAAATCTAACAATTAAAGTTAAAAAAAATAAATTAAATAATTACATACCTAATTCCATGAGCCAAATTCTTTTTGACTTTTTTCAATGCATCCTTCTTCTCCTTTTCTGTGATGTATTGCCCTTTTTGAAGACCTACCCAAAAACGGTGTGCCTTATTGAAACTAAAATTCAATTCATGTAATATTGCATTTCTTGATCTTGGCAATCTCAAAAACCAGCTATTCCAATTTTCTCTCCATCTTTTCATCTTTTCATCCTCGAATACTACAAATGCATCATTTGGTTGTTGTACTGAAAGTAAAATGACAGGTAAATGAATATGAGCATAGCCCAGTAAAACAGAAGTGTTCATCATCATAACCTCAAGCTCATAACTGACTAATTGACCATTTGAATCAGAAACTGTTATTTCACTATGTAAATTATATTGAGTATTTCTTGAATAACCTCCGTCTGATGAGTTTGAGGAACAGAGATCATCAGCAATAAATAATAAATCAAAATCAGAATCATTGACATTAGTATTAAACACTCTAGATCCATACAA
>NW_003163308.1:424596-429397 GCF_000004985.1 Naegleria gruberi
AATTTTCCCTGACATGATTCAATAGCTGATCCGATGAGAAGGGAACCCCTTCCGAGCCTTTCTTATAATTTTTACTTGGCCTACTCGACTCAGGTTCATACTTTTCATTGTATTTTAAAGCTTTAACCTCCGAGCCATTGTCAGATTTTGTTAAGGAGGCCTCTGATGAGCTTTGAATCATTTTTTTAAAGTTCATGTTCAGAATATAACTTCTTTTTAATACAATAATAAAACATGATATGAAACTCTCGTGCTATGAACATTGTCATTACTCGAGCCAAACCGTCGGATGCTAGCTTCTCAACAATGGCTTGATAATTTTGCATTACTCAAATTGTCAACAACAATGAACGCTCACTGCTGAACCATCTCCCTTCCTTAAGCATAAAAAAATTAGAAAGAAGGAATCAAAACTGATTTCTTTAGATTTTTGGCGGCGTTTTGATCAAGAGCAAGAATAACGTTATTCTTGTACGAGCCATTTGTTTGGAATTATTGGATAGTAATATAATTGTTGTTATTATTGGAAAAACGATCATTATTGATCATTGTATTATTATTATTATTAAAATTGGAATTGTATCATCATCGGGAACATTTCAGCGGAATACTTTGTAAACTTTGGATCATATTGAATTGTATTTTCATCATACAATAATATTAGTAATAATATAGAATGAGAAAGACATTGGTACTTGACCTTGACAATACTCTTGTTGCATCATTTTCAACAAGTAAAGCACAATTACTAGGATCTTGTGATTATGTTGTGTCAATACCAAGAGAAAAATATCATGACACAATCACAATAGCTGTCTTTAAGAGACCACATTTAGAAGAGTTTTTAGATGTTGCTTGTAGTTTATTTGATGTTTGGATTTTTACAGCTTCCGATAAATCATATGCTCAACCTGTTTGTGAAAATTTACTGAACAGTAAGGAAAGATTTAAAGGATGTCTATTTAGAGATTCACTGGTAAAAGGAGGAAAGGACTTGTCGATATTTAATGTAAATATGGATCAAATAATGATTATAGACGATGATGAATTTAATTTTCAAAATAATCCAAAAAGTAAGTACAAAAAAACTATTTAAATTAAATTTTGAAAAGATGGTGTTACCATTAATTCATTTGGATTTGATACTATTACAATACAGAAAGAGTTAAGATTGGATCATGAGCTCAGAGATTTTATCCCTCTTCTGAAATCTGTTGCAGACTCTCCAACTGTATTTGAACCAATATTACAATATAAGCAATTCCACTCGAGCAATTTCCAAAATTGTGACATTTCCCCATTAACATCCTCTTCCTCTAATACACCAGCTGTCACATCTTTCCATGCATTTTCACCTTTCGATGATATGAATGATGAAAAATCCCCAAACTCTGCAACTTCAGCAAGTTCTGACATTTTAATTTAAAATCCTTGTAAACTAACAAATAATTCCATAAAGAATTTTTGAATAATAGCAAATCCATTATTGTTTTTATCTAGCTCGCTAAGTCTTTCGATGTATTAAGAAATTTTCAAAGCATGATAAAAAATTTGAATTTTATTGGACTTGGTGAACATTGAGATCAAAGCACAACTACTAAGTCTTATTGATTTTCAATTATCCAGTAGTATTATTATTTTAAAAAGAACAAGAAATGAAAAAAAGCAAAATTGTAATTTTTTAATCCAACAAAAAAAATGTTAGGCAAATCCACTCAAAGTCTTTTCTACAATCTCATCTGGAAGAGAACCTCAACAACCGCTTTGTTCGTCGGTGTTGGTGCTCTCTGTTTTGAACAAGTTGTTGATAGAGGTATCGATGCTTTCTGGGATAACTACAACAAGGGTGTAAGTTTTTGGATAATCAAAATAATATTTAACTAAAATATCGGATGCGCAAACATCATCAATATCATCTTTTTATTATAAATAATTACTAACAGAGACAATTCAAGGACATTGAACCAATCTACAGAGAAAACGGATGGCTCAAGGAAGAAGAAGAATAAATTTAATCTTCTCTATTTTTGAACACAACAACAACATCTTCTATTTCATAGGGAAAATTTTAAAACATAATGAAGGAATCTAATCGATTATCTTTGATAACAATAAAAAAAGCTTTAAATTATAATTTAAATAGTATCCTATTCTAATTAACAATTTCAATAATTGGTAATGTTATTAATCTGGTTCGACATCAAACTACATTCCAAAAGTACAATTCATTTTCATCATGTAAGGTTCTTCAATCATATGAAAGTACATTGTTGGATTGAAAAGGGATGACTTTGATCTGTGCAAAAACACGTATTTATTCCTTCCTCGTTTTTGCACGCCATCAAGACATTAAGTCCAGGTTAGTCCTTTCGTTGGTTGTGTGAGAGAATTATAAATTAAATCGAATTGCTGATCCACGTCTAACAAGAAACAATTCGATAAAAAATTACAAGATAAAAAAAATGAAGAGCATTATCATCGCAATCTTGATTGCTCTCTTTGCTTGCACTTTTGTGTTTGCACAAGATTCTGTTGTTGATCTTACATCAAAGAACTTTGAAGAAAAGTTACAAGAAAAGGAATTTGCCTTGATTGAATTCTTTGCTCCATGGTGTGGTCATTGTAAGAAATTGGTCCCTGAATATAATAAGCTCGCTGAAAAGTTTGCTACCAATGAAAAGGTTAACATTTTCAAGGTTAATGGTGACCAAGAATCTGATGTCATGTCTAAGTTTGAAATTCAAGGTTTCCCAACTATCAAGTTGTTCAAGAATGGTAAATTCTTCAGAGATTATGATGGTGAACGTACTGCTGATGCTATTGCTTCTTGGTTGCACAAGAAGACTGGTCCTGTCAGTATTCCAATTGAATCTGCTGAAGCTTTGGATCAATTGAAGGCTTCCTCTAAGGTTATTGTTGTTGGTTTCGTTTCATCAAAGACTTCTGAAACCTACAAGAAGTTCCTCCAAGCTGCTGATGATAAGGATTTGGAAGAATTCATTGTTGCTGAAGTTGTTGACAATGCTGAATTGAATGCCAAATTCGATATTAAGCAAGATTCTGTTGTTGTTATCAGAGATTTTGATGCTACTCCTGCTGTTTCTACTGATTTCGATGCTATTGCCACTTTTGTCAAGGATAATGGTTATCCATTGGTTGATGAAGTTAGTGGTGCTACTTTCCAAAGATTTGTTGATAAGGCTTTGCCAATTGGTGTCCTTTTCATTGATTTCTCCAATGCTGAAACTAAACAAAAGCACGTTGAAGAATTGAACGAAATTGCTCAATCATTCAAGGGTAAGGTTTCATTGGGTTACTCTGATGCTGCTGTTTATGGTGGTCAATTGGAAGTTATGGGTGGTAAGAAGGATGCCATTCCAGGTTTCGCTGTCATGGATTTGGAAACTAGATCAAACTATCCACTCAATATTGATACTGTTAATAAGGAAGAAATCATTGCTTTCCTTACCAAGGTTTTGGCTGGTGAAGTTCCAAAGTTCTTGAGATCTCAAGAAATTCCAGAAGAAAACAATGAAGCTGTTAAGGTTGTTGTCGGAAAGTCATTTGATGATTTGGTTATTAACAATGATAATGATGTTTTGCTCGAATTCTATGCTCCATGGTGTGGTCACTGTAAGTCACTCGAACCAAAGTACACTCAATTGGCTGAAGAATTGAAGTCTGTCTCTGGTTTGGTTATTGCCAAGATTGATGCTTCTGAAAATGATACTCCAATCAACATTGAAGGTTTCCCAACCATTTACTTCTTCCCTAAGGGTGGTAAGGCTTCTCCAGTTTTGTATGAAGGTGATAGAACTGTTGAAAGCTTAAAGACTTTCTTACAAAAGAATGCTGTTGGTGCTGTTTTCACTGAAAAGAAGGACGAATTGTAAATTTACATTTTAAACCCAATCTCTAAATAAATATATTTATTCATAAAAAGTTATTCTTCAATCAATAATTAGAACTTCAACAATATTAAGGTTGTTTTCAAAAGAATTTAGTTGTACTATTATTGCACAGCTGTTTTCTGTAGATGAGAAAATGGACAAAAAAATCACAAGTAAATGATCAACAATTAAAACTAGTGAATGTAGTGTTCGATATCGATAGAAAAGAGAATAACCACATACATTGTTTGGTTGGAATTAGTGTTATTTTAACATGGGTATGACTCATAGTAGGAAATAGATGATGTTCATAAAATGGTTGAAGTACAAACAAAGAAGAAAATAGAGGATAATGGATGACAATTTAAAGTTTTTAAATTATGTGGATGACAAATTTCTTCATATGAAACTCCAATGTAAAATATTATTCAATATTAAATTATATTATAAATTTGTTTTATTTATCGCGGAAGAGAGATTATCATTAAAATTTTAATTGGTTCTATCAATTAACAACAATTTTCTCTTCGCCAGGTGTTCTTTTTGTAAACGGTTGACTTGGTCATTGGTAACAAATTTGTTTTTAAAAAAAAAGTCTCTACGTAGATTTATCCACCATTATATAAAAATGTCGAACAGTTTCAATCTTTTGGAACACGCTTCAAACAGCGATCCACTCGAAATTGCTTCATCTGCCAAGAAGGAAGTTAAGCAAGAAAAGCCAAAAGTTGAAGAAAAGAAGCCAGTTCAACAACAAAGAAAGCCAAAGCCAACTTCTGCTCCATCCGAAGTTGTCGAAGAAGGTTTCCAAGGAACCCGTTCTAAGACTAGAGGTGGTAGACAACAACACCAAGGATACCAACCACCAAAGAAGGGTAGAACTTTCGATCGTCATGTCTCTGGTACTGGTA
>NW_003163308.1:429447-438240 GCF_000004985.1 Naegleria gruberi
TTCCAAAAGGAAAAGAAGAAGGTTGAAAAGGCTGCTGAAAAGAGTCTGCTGCTTCTAAGCCAAAGACTGTTGCTGTTTCTGAATTCTTAGATACTGCTTCAATTGAAAAGATCAAGGAAAGAAGAGATAAGGAATTGTTGGAAGGTCCAAAGCAACCAAGAGGTCCAAGACAAGACAGACCAGAAAGAACTGATAGAAAGGGTGGTAAGCCACAAAACAAGGGTCAAAAGGGTGCCAAGCCAGCCTCAGGCCAAAAGAAGCCACGTCCAGTCATCAACAAGGAAAAGGACTTCCCTGCTCTCAGCCCACAAAACTAAATTTGTTGAACCTAAAAAAAACCATATAAATATAATTTAAAATTCTTAAAATTTATTCATAATTTATTTTAGCACTTTTCCATGTTTTTCCCCAATTTTCATCTGTTTGAATATGACCCTTTCTTACATACTTGGCAATATTTCGTTCAAAATCCTTGTTTGCAAATGTTTGAGTTGATTTGATAACAAATCCTTCTAGACCTTCTCCTCCTCCGACTTGACTAATCTTCTTATCTTTAATTCTTTCATCCATCCATTGTTTAATTTCATCAAGAGAAGTGAATGTACCTCTGTATAGAACTGGAACAATTGGAACCATACTCGATAAATCATTATCATTAATAAAATTGATCATTTCATCCCATCCATACCATCTATTATCTTGTAAATCTAAAATTGCAAATAAATAAAAGTATGATTTCAAATTATTATATTCTATAGAGTGAATTCCGTACATATTCTCTCCAAACAATACTAAATGATCAGGTATCAGAAATGAAAATTGAGAATATAATTGTTTGATAGGTCCAAAACTTGCATGTGTTGCCTCCTTATTTGTTGTTCTAGCAAAGATCTTTCCTTGAAATAATTGACAATTGCCACCATCCATCTTTTCGGTAATAATCACTTCTTGACCAACAAATTGTGTACAATGTTGATTGGAAAGTACAACATCATCATCTTGATGTTCGGGAGAGAATGGTAAATGTGGTGTTTTTGGATACTTTTGTGTTTGAAATTTAGATGCCATTATTATTAAAAGTGTTGATTGTTTTTTTTGATTTTCTTGTTCTCAATAGTAATTTAAAGATAAAGTATTCTGAGATTCAAATCTATATTTAACTCTCAGTTTTGAATTTGAAACTTTTTTACAACAAATGTTTATTTAACAGATTCTGTTAAGTTCAAATGAGTTACATATTCCAATCCTCACTTTCAACAGTTTTCATCAAATAATTAAATATATTGAAAGTGGGATCACATAATCCATTCCTCATTATACTTGCAGGCATCAATGGCAGGTATCCATAGCATTAATCATCAATGAAGAACCTCTAATATCAGTGAAATTGGAGGCCTTGTTTGACAGCTGGATATCATTTACATAATATGATGCTTTTAAGGAATAATCCATAAGATAAGATCCAGAAAATTCGTGAAATGATTTAACAAGTAGTAAATCAATACTATTTCATTGACTTTTGCTCTAGTACCACTATTATACCAATTCAATTTTTGATGGCTGTATGTTAGCCAATCTGTTTCTGATTGCTGTGCTAATAGTTTGAGTGTATTGAACAATATTTGTTGGACCTATCACTTGATACAGCTTATGTGGGTAATTGAAAGTTTAACTAAAATAAATAAATAATACAAAAGCTTCAATAATTACATAAATAAAAAGCTTCAAAACTGTTCGCGTTTTAAAGAAATAAAAAATACGCCGTAAGGGAGTCGAACCCTTGACCTTCAGCGTGTAAAGCTGACGATCTAACCAACTGATCTAACGGCGCTTGCAACATTTCCAAAAAATTTCCTAACTAATCAAATCAACATTAAAATCCTAAATGTAAACTTGTCCTTTTTCTTGTTCTTAATAGCTATCAGTAAAGATAAAGTAAATTTTCATTTCTTCTCCTCACTTTCAATAGTTTCATCAAATAATAAATTTATATTTAAATAAATTCGCAAATGAACAAGAAGTAAAAAAATGCCTAAATTCTATTGCGATTATTGTGATGTATTTTTAACAAATGATTCAATTTCTGTCCGAAAACTTCATTGCAAAGGTTGGAGACATAAAACCAATGTAAGAGCTTTTTTTGCTCAATTTGTTGGAGATCCTACAAGTGCTCTCATGGTTTCAACTCAACAAGTGCCTAAAGAAGACGCAAAGGAAGTTCCAAGTTTAATGATTGGAGTACAACCCGAACAAATGATGATGGGTGTACCTTTACTAGTGAATGGAATGCTTGTACAAAATGGAGTTATTCTTCCAAATCCTTCAGCATCAGGAACAATGATGATCTTACAAAATAATTTATCAAATACAAACAATAATCAAACAATACAAACATCATCAACAACAACAACAACATCATCTTCTGCTGCTAGTAATCCTACTCAACATATTTCTAATAATGTACTTCATGCAATAGGTCAAATGACAAAAACACCAGAAAATTCAATTCCTCCATTCCCTGATACCTCATTCAAGCCACCATTTGCAGATGAAAATTCACAACAACCAAATTGGTTTTTATTTCCTCCACCACCTCCTCCTCACTTGATTAATTTATGTCCAAATATTCCACTTACAGGAAGTTATCAGCAAACAGCACCATCACCTCCATTCCCATACATGTTACAAAAACAAAAAGTTGTAAATTAATTGATCAATGTCACTAAGAGTTTGAATAATTGCAATTACCACAAAAAACAGATGGGATTTGCACTTAATAAAATAGCCATTTCTGTTCTCAATCTTGTTCTAAATATTTCATAATGTGAAATTCATAAATATTGTGTTTGCCTCAATGATTTTGAACTATTTGTTTGTTGGACCATCAAGTCAATCTCATCTTTTAATTATTGTTTAATGTCTTGTTCTTTTAATTTCATTACCGTGAAAGGATGAATGGTGATATTAATCAAGATTGTAGATATTTTTTTAACTGAAGGAGATGAGGATTGGTTGACTTGTTGTGAAAATTAAGGTAATGGTCAAGCAAAACTGTAAACACCTTACAATGTGACTCACTACAGAAAGGCTCTAAAATGTTTCCAATAAGTGCATTTAGTCCAGTTATTCACCAACTCCTTTAGTGAATTGGATTTATTCGAATCATCATATTTGACCACAAGACCGACGTGGACTTCCTCTATTGGAAACCTCACACAACCAATTCATACTTGAACAATAACATCCGTAGTTTAACACGAAGTGAACAGTAGTTTGATTTGTAAACTTGTCAATTGAGAATCTACTTTTTTAAAAAATCTGTAGTTGAATTTTGGCACTTTTTAATTTATTTCTTTTATTGGTTTGAAATCACATGAAAAAGAAAGACAGACCCACATTAATTTCAAAATAACAATTGTCACTATTATACCTTCATTTTGATGTTTCAGTCCGTTCCTTCTATTTTTTAACACGAATCTCTTAATTTACCAAAATTTTCTAATTTCAGTAAATTGTGCACAAATAATCACAAACATTTCTTGATTGGATTACAAAGCAACAAAAGCAACACGGCTCCCAAAACTCACTCTTATTGTATTGAACTATAAAGATGTTTCATCATTGTAACATATATTCTATTGGTTCGCCCAACCATTTAATACTACTGCAGCATTTACTTGAGAGCTGTTGTAGTTGAACTGTAAAACTGTAACAATTAGCTTATCCACACACACATCGTGTGAACATCAACGTTTAGAGCCGTTAATGGTTCAGTGCAGTGGTTGAAGAAGAGGAGGTTTCACTGATGTGATGTAGTTCAGTGTGTGAAGGTAATAATAAGTATTTTTGGGTAAATCATGAGAGGCTTCAAGAAGAGCACTGCAATAGGTGTTAATAACATCAAATTGATGCGCATCGTTTAGGCGCCCAACGAATCCTGCAGTGCATTAAACAGGTCGTTCAACGGAGCAATTTGTACCAACACCAAAATTTCTGGCTGGTTATTATTATCTTTGTTGTGTGGTTTTAAAAAGAAGCCGACGCAGTAATTTTTTATTTATTCATCCAAAAAAACACAACAACAACATTGCCACACAGCAACCAATAGCGAATTGATTGCCCGCCATTTTTCACTTCCAATATTCACTCGCACTCTAGTCTGAAATGTGTCATCCACAAACTATTCAATATCAAACCATCGAATGTGCTTCACCAAGTTTACATTTTGTGAATCCAAAGATAATGTTTGCTAGTACTCCTGTTTCAAAAAGAGTTGTTCAACCTCCAGAACAATTTGCAATTTATAAGAGAGCTAAGGAGGAATTGAGAAGAGATACACATAATCAACTTTTAATGGAACAAGCTTCTGGACAATCATATAAGAATGTTTGTCGTAAGCTTGTTTTTGATAATATGGATGATGATGATGTCACAATTACATCACCATCTAACTTTCAAATCCATACTCCAAAGTTGTTTGGTCAACCATAATTTTCCTTCTAACATCTACCCCCTACCTACCCTGTAAATTATTCCCTCAATTTTGAAGTATTTATTTCTCTAGGCATGCAACTGAGTAACTTGTAAATATCTGAATGACATTTTGGTAATAAACATTAAAGTCAATTTTCACCATTCAACACATAAAAAATGTTATTTTAGCAATGAACCCCTAAATCGTTTGGGCTTCTAGGGGAATTCGCTCTTACAACCTTCAACTAAGAACAAGCAAAGAAGTTTCACACAAGTTGTTGTAATCGATAGGTGAAACTACAGATAATCCTTCCTTCCATTGCAAAACTGTAGATGATTTTATTGTGTACTAGATTCTACTTCATTGTCGAACATTCTTATAATTTTGATACATTTTGAAAAGAGGGAAGAAATCTATCCACAATAACTGACCATCTCTGATTAATATCAATTCCTTGTTCTAATTTTCTTGATACTATTTCTCTGATTCCTGTATTCGAATTTTGTTTGAAAAGATTGAAGAGCATTAAAATTTCATCATCTGTTAATCTAAATAGAATGCATGAAGCTGTGGATGGCGAAATATTTTGTTTCACCGTTAAATAGTTGAAGGCACCATTTAAATATTGTTTGCTTCTCATTAGACGAAACAATCCAATAAGTGTCAGTATTATGAATGGTATCTTTGATACTCTGGCAAACCATCTTGGAAAAGATGGAAGATCTGATGTGATACTAATGATTGAAATCAAGTAGAAAAGCAATGACTCTGATGAACCTCTTGTAATTGGAGAAAGCAATTTCCTAAGTCTACTTGGTGAAAGAGAGTAAGCAAACTCTTCCTCAAACATTTCAGATCCAACACATTCCCTACATGCATGTATAATTTCGTGTAATATCAATTCGTTTCTATCGAGAGAATAATATATTTGTTTATCCTTGAGAAGTGAATGTAATTGAATGAATACTCCAAATCCTTTCACAGAAATACTAATACCTCCACTTGTCAATGGAAGTGAGTTGCTTTCATAAATTCCAGGAATCCATAAACAATTTTGAATTCCAAATTTTTCTTTCAATGGCTGTGTTACTTCTGCATTTTGAAAATGTTCCACAGGAATAAATTCATTCTTTCCCTTTAGGTAGATTTTTCTATATGATTCACATTTTAAAACTAGTCTAATTTGTTTGATGATAAATGAAATATACTCGTGATATGTTTTGGTTTTACCCCAAATAAATCCACATTTGTCAAGATAGATCAATATTTCTTTTGGAATTGGTTGACCATCTTTCAACTCGTTCAGATATTTAATAATTGTTGGCAATTCCTTATTAATCGTCATTAACTGTACAAATTGAGATTTTTCGAGTGTGGTCAAAATATCCACTCCACCTCCCAAAGATTCTACCAAACTATTTACAATAAATTTAACATTTAATTCCAACCAATTATTATTCAATATAGTATTCAATGATTCTTTCCGACCTTGAACATCAACTTTAAAATTATTCAACCATTTAAATATCCTATTCTTGTTCTTGTAATAATAATCATCCTGATATTCATCTTTAAATAATAAGAATAGCAAACTAGTCTTGCTCTTTACATAAACAATTAGTAATTTCAGAATTTCAATCCTCATCAAATCCAAGTCTTCTTCCGATCGATCAACATTCGGAACAAGTGCTTGTTGTTTAATTTTCATCCTTTATGCATTGGTGTATAGGGAATATTTTGAAAGGCTTTAAATTATTTTTTTGAATTACAAATAACTAATAAGAATTAACAAATATATTATTGAGGAAGATTGTGATGAATGTTTGATTTATGTGTATGATTGATTCATCTTTTAAAATTTCAAATCTAGCCTTGATCCTCTTTAATACAATTTTTCATTAAAATTTATTACAAAATTAAAAAAAACTAGGCTACAAGAAAGAGGATGGATAGAGGAGGTTCATCATCCAGTCAAAATGATCTGATGAACTCTCCGAATAATACAAATCCAACAAATTTAGACTTGTTCAATATTATTAAAGAGTTGGTAACAAAAGTAAAGTAAGTGCAAATTATTGTAAAGAATAGAGAGGATTTATTAATAATCGGAATAGTTCGTTGGAAAATCAAGTGACTGATCTTAAAAACCAAATTTCAGCCTCTTCTTCTTCATCATCTAATAGTAATAATAATAGTAGCGAACCTAAGAAAAAGAAAAAAGAGGAAAAGAAATCAAAGAAAGAGGATAAGAAGGATGTTAAAACCAAAGAAAATAAGAAAACAAAGAAGAATGAAAAAAAGAAAAAGTCACAACAATTATCTCCTTCTACACCGCCTCTACTTGAGCAACCTCTTCCTCCTCCTTCTGTAGAGATTCCGATTCCTAGTGCTGAAGTGTTGGATGATTTAACGCCTCCGATTATGGAAGAAACATGTGAAGTTTCCTTGTTGGCACAACCAAATTTTGTTGAGCAAATGCTTCAAATGGATGAAATTGAGGAAGATAGAATGTATGAATCTCATTCACATTATGAACCTGGAGATGAGTATGAAAATGTAATGGATTTGGATGAAGCTGAATATTGTGATATAAGTGATGAAGATCCAGAAAGAATAGAACATGCAAGAGAGGAAGATCTCTTGAAAAGAAAAGAGGAAGAGGAATGCACAAATGAGGATTTACTTGGATTATCAAAGCAATTCCCTCAAATGATGTTGGATAAATTATACTCACATCAAAAGAGAGGAGTAAAGTTTCTTTGGGAAAATCTTGCAAAGGGAAATGGCTGTATTCTTGCTGATTTTATGGGCATGGGAAAAACTTTACAAACAGCTTCGTATGTATCATGATCATTATGAAATAATTTATTAACATTGAAAGATTTTTACATATATTTTTCGCTGAGAAGCAAGCTAAAACTGCTCTTATTGTTTCACCAGCATCTGTAAATACTCATTGGGAAAGAGAATTTAAAACAATTGAAAAATGGGTTTCTGATCCTAATATTTCATGTATTAAACCTTTCCTACTCTCATCAAAGAACTCAATTCAGGATAGAAAAAAAACAACAGCAAATTGGCAACAAAATGGTGGTGTTATGATAACATCCTATGATATGTTTAGAACACTTTGTGTAGATGAAGATTTTAAGGAATATTTACTAAACCCAGGACCTGATGTCATAGTTTTGGATGAAGGGCACAAAATTCGTCATTTATCTTCAAAAATTACTCGTGCTTTAAACTCTGTAAATACACAAAAGAGGATAATTTTAACTGGATATCCATTTCAAAACAATTTATTGGAATATTGGACAATGATTAATTTTGTATGTCCAATGTACTTGGGAGAAAAGAATGAATTCAAGAGGAAATATTCCAAGCCAATTCAAAAAGGACAACTCTCCAAAATACCCTATGAACGTAGAATAGCTAGAAGAAGATCATGGCTATTATATGAAAAAGTTAAATCCATCATTTTGAGAAGAGATGCATCCCTTTTGAAAAAGTTGTTGCCTCAAAAACAAGAAATTCTATTGACCTTGTCAAATAGTGAAATTCAAAGAAAAATGTACAAAATTCTGATTGATTCTCTCAAATTAATTGGAAAGCCGAGTATCTTCTGGACCTATGATGTGGTTATCATGCTTTGTAATCATCCAGATGTTCTGTATAATTACTATAAGTGGAAAGAAAAACAAGCAGAAACCCAAAAAATTGAGAAGGAAGCCAAAGATTCTAAAAAGAAGGAAAAAGAATCGTATTCAGCTGAAGAAGAAACAAATAATGGTGAAGTGTTTGATCCCTCAATAGATGATGAGGAGATAGAATCATACATAGATAAAGAGGTTGATACTGGGGAAGAAGGAAAAGAACCTCAAAAGAAGGATAGTACTGAAGCAATAGCAAAAACTATTTTATCAGAAATATTTAAATGTCCAGAAAATATGGGATACAAGAGAGGAGCACTAGATAATGGAGGTAAAATGATACTCTTATTCAGTGTTATGTTTCAATGTAAAAGCGTAGGAGATCGTCTCATAGTATTCAGTAGAAGTATTAACACCTTGAATTTCATTGAAAACACTCTTAAACGATACAATAAGGATAAGGATGCAAAAGGTCAACTTAATTTTATGCGATTTGATGGAAGTACTCCATTTGATCAAAGACAATCCTGTATCGATAAGATTAACGATAATACTAACAATATTACAGTTCTACTTATTTCAACACTTGCCGGTTGTGAAGGTATTAATTTAATGGGAGCAAATAGAGTTGCACTCATTGATGTAAATTGGAACCCTTCTCATGATAGT
>NW_003163308.1:438488-461195 GCF_000004985.1 Naegleria gruberi
TTAAAGAAAATACCAAGTGGATCAAACGAGCAGATTTTAGAGATCAATTATTACGAGATGATCCTCTCAATATTCTGACTGAGGAAGAAAAACAGTTGGCTCATAGCGAAAATGAATTTGAATCTGTTTATGGAGCTAAAAGAAATTATGATAGGAAAAAAGTAGATTCAACTCAAGAACAGAAAGCCAAAGCAACTACTGTCCCAACGATACCTAAGAGGCCAGAAGAGCCAATTAATACCAATTATCTCAAAGATCAGGAATCGCTTTGGTTGAGAAGACAACAAATAATAGTGGAAAAGGAAACTGTAGAAGCCTCAAAGCTTTTACAAATTTTACAAACAAAAGATATTCCACTAACAGTTGTTCCTGAAAAACAAGTAGTTTCTACACCGCCTTCAACACCAGAATCAAAACTATCCCATTCTAAATTTGAAAAGGAAAAGAATAATATTATGAAACAATTGGTTTCCAAAAATAAGGTCAATCCTGTTCCAAAAAACCATCGTCCTTCTTCAAGCAATACCACTTCATTTGAAGATCCATATGAATTAGAGATGGAACGATCAAGAACGCAATCTGAATTTCAAAAAAAGAGACCTTACAAAGATGTTAATGATAGCAAGGGTGGAGAATACAGAAATAACAGAAACCATCCACCATATGATTCTCGAGATTACAATAGCAGAGACAGAAGAGATTATAGAGAAAACCATAAAGATAGAGACTATAGGGATAACAGAGATAACAAGGAACGCAATTCTTATTACAGAGATAGTAGTAGAGACAATACAGACAAGGATAATCGTGACCAGAGAGACAAAAGGCCCAACAATTATGATACCAGCAAAAGATACAAGAAATATTAATTTTAATAATAAATTAAAGTTGAGGAGCCATATTAACCCAATCAAAAGCAAATCTGACTGGTTGATCAGTGTGAATATTTGTCTTATCCCAGTTAGCAGTCCATTCGAAAACAGGTTGAGTGTCATGAGTTGGACCAGATTGAGCAACAGCTCTATTGAGTTTAGCCATGTGGACATCAGTAACCTTAGCGTCAATAGCACCGAAAGCTTGAGCTCTCATATTTGGTGGATTCAAATCACATCTAGCAGCAACAGCATGGCAAGCATCACCACCAGAGAATGGATCAGTTTGGTACTTGTTTTGTCTGATCAAAGATTTAACACCTTCAATATCAGTAACAGCTGGAAGATCACGTCTGAAAATGTTAGCTCTTGGACAATGTTCATAACTCCAGAAATCACCATACTTTTGGAATTGAGCTGGATAACCAGAAATGTTGTAAATATAAGGGAAGTATGGAATATTGTAAGAAGCCCAATAAGAACTATCAAGAATATGGCTGACACTAGCAATCTTACAATCACCTGGAATTTGTTCCAAAATGTAGAGAAGATCTGGGTGAGATGTTTTAGCATATGGAACAAACTTGTTAATATCAAGAACGATCCATTGATTGTTGTAAGTACCACTGTTGTACTTGGCAAACAATTGAGTCCATTCCTTACCAGAAGTGGCCAATCTGTTAGCAACAATATTTCTGATCCAGTAGAACAAAGTTTCTGGAACAACCTTATTATAGAGAGTCAAGTTGAAAATATTGTTTGAAGTTTCAGTAATAACCAAACCAGCATCTGTAATGTAGAAATCATCAACAGAAACCAACCAACCAGGAGAGGATGAGAAACTGACCAATTTAGCTGGAACATTCTTAAAGTTAATTCTGTAATGTTTGAAAATTCTGAGCATGTTTTGGAAAGTATCCCAAGTAGCATGAGTCAAGAATACATTGCTTCTATCATGACTTAACTTAACAAAAGCACTACATTTAGTCTTGAAAATAGCAAATGATTCCAATTCAAATTGAGTCATTGTGTGGAAAGATGGAGGAGACCACTTGTTTGACAAATCCTCAATATCACCATCCAATTGGAATTTAAACATGTCAATCAATGAAAGTTGAGGCAAGGTATCTTTTTCAGCCATAGCCTTCAAATAACCTGCAAATAAACCTTCAACTTGTTCCAAAACCAAAGCAACATGATGCCAGTAAAGCTTTTCACTTGTATCAGTTGAATTCTTTGATTCAGCAATCTTTCTCTTCATGAAACGGAAGTTACCATCCAAGAATGCATTCAATTGCTTGTTTTGACTATCATCAAAAGTATATTGTTTATATCCAGTCCAATATTCTTGCATTAATTCTCCAGTAGTAAATCCTTCAATAAAACCAGCAGCGAAGGCTTGTTCTTCATCACTGTGATCTGGATTAGTACTCAAGCTCAAAGTAGCCCAACCAGTCTTATTAACAGTTTGTTCATAGTGTACTTGAGCAATTGGTTCTCCGACCATCATTTTCATCTTGTTATTGTTTTGGTCAACAATTCTATAAGATTCAATGTTCTTATAGGCAAGAGGACTCTTATCCTTTGGTTCATAGTAGAGGTTGAGTTTTTGGGAGGCTTCAACATGTTGAACAGATAATGCCAACATGGCAATAAGTGCCAACACTGTTGCGATAAAACAACCAAACCGCACGGAAGAATGTTGTTGCATTTTTTTCTTGTAATTCTTCCACAAGGTGGGAGATGAGGAGTTTCACTTTCCGGGGTGCTACTTGACAATTTGTGAATAGATCACAGGTATTACGTTATTCATTGTGTAAATAATTTGTAATGAAATCAAAAGTGATGGAAATTGATGAATATTATTAGCTCTTAACTGTTTATTAATCATGGAAATAAATCGCCTCTTCCTTAATTTACTAATTATTGCAACACTGTTTCCTTCATCAGGACTATTCAATTTTGAATGATAATAAGATCATTGACCAATGTTTCTTTTATGTTTCTTTTCTAATTTCTCTTACTAAAAAGAACTCTTTTTGTATTTTATTTAATAATTATTATTAATTACAATAATAAAAAATGGCTCCATCACTCGAAGAACTTTCAAATGCTCAACCGATCACTCAAAAGATGGTTGATTTTATCAATGAATCCAAATCACCTTATCATGCCGTCGGATCAATTAAAAAAAGATTGTTAGATAGTGGATATGAACAACTCTTTGAAAGAGAAGCAAATTGGGAACAAAAAATTAAGCCTTGTGGAAAGTATTTCTTCACCAGAAATCACTCAACAATTGTTGCATTTGCTGTTGGTGGAAAATTTGCTGCTGGAACATCAGGATTGAAAATTATTGGAGCCCACACTGACAGTCCTCATCTTGTCATTAAACCAATTTCATCACAAAAGAGTTCTGGTTATCTTCAAGTTGGTGTACAAACTGTAAGTGATGATTTTATATTTCGGAAATGGAAGAAATATTATTAAATAGTATGGTGGAGGTTTGTGGTATACTTGGTTCGATAGAGATTTGACAGTTGCTGGTAGAGTTATTCTTTCTGATGGACAAGGAAAATTCAAGCAACATCTTGTCGAAGTTAAGAGACCAATTCTTCGTATTCCTTCTTTAGCTATTCACTTACAAAGAGAAGTTTCAACTGATGGTTTCAAACCTAATACTGAACTCCATGTAAGTAGTTTGACATTTTGTAAACTAAATTCAATAGTTACTTCCAATTATTGGTACTGAATTGGGAGAATTGAGTGATGATCCAAATACTAAGGGATTTATTGCTAACCATCACTCTGTTTTATTGAAAGCTATTGCTGAAGAATTGAAATGTAATGTTGCTGATATTCGTGATTTTGACATGTCAATTGCTGATGTTCAACCTGGTGTTATTGGAGGTGTAAATAATGAATTTGTTTTTGCTCCAAGATTGGACAATTTGGCATCATGCTTTGTTTCTCTTGAAGCTCTCCTTAACAGCGAGAATACTTTGGCTACTGAAAAGGATATTAGAATGATTTGTTTATTTGATCATGAAGAAGTTGGTAGTACAAGTTCTTATGGTGCTGATTCTAGTCTTATTAATGATACCATTAATAGAGTTATTCAATGTACACATGCCTCCTTTGATAAGAATGCTCCAGTTGACTCTTATGGAGCTTGTATTGCAAACTCATTCATTATTTCATGTGATATGGCTCATGCTGTCCATCCAAATTATTCTGAAAAGCATCAAGCTAAACACAGACCACAAATCCATCAAGGTTTGGTTATCAAGACTAATGCCAATCAAAGATATGCCACCAATGGACATACTTCATTCTTGTTTGGAGAATTGGCTAAACGTCACAATATTCCAATTCAACAATTTGTTGTAAGAAATGATAGTGCTTGTGGATCCACAATTGGTCCAATTACATCTTCCAACACTTCAATTCGTACCATTGATGTTGGTATTCCTCAACTTTCAATGCACTCTATCAGAGAACAATGTGGTTGTGTTGATATCAAATCAACCATTGACCTTTTCACTGAATACTTTAATGAATTTAGTGAAATTGATTCCACATTGCACATTGATGAATAAATCATAATATTAGAAATACGTTCAACAATTTAATTTAAATATTTAATTAAAAAATGGAAAATTACAACAAGGCATACAGAGGAGGTCGAGGAGGTCATAGAGGTGGTAGAGGTGGTAGAGGAGGATACAATAACAATGGAGGAGGACATCGTAACTATCATCACAACAAGCATCAAAAGAAAGAATTTGTTTTTGATGTTGCCCAATATTATAAAGAATCATTTTGGACTGATCCTTGGAATTAATTGTCAAGAAATAGTATCATCATCATCATGATGTTTAGATTATTTGATTATTATTGCATTCATTTCATTGAATACAAAAGAATACAAATCATTAGATGATGAAATATCATAATACAAAAAAATGGAACCTCTTCCTACATTCGAGGATTTCTTCAATAGTAAAGTATGTCTTGAAATAAAGAATCAACATGAAGAATTATTAAATAATAATATTTATAATTTTATAGGGAGGAAGTAAAGTCAATCATGATGCAGGAATTTATGGAATGACAAATATTCATATGGTTGGAAAAAGTCTAATTAATAAAGGAGCAATATTGAGAGGAGATTTACAAACTATCAAGATTGGAAAATTAACAATAATTGGAGAAAATGCAATTATTAGACCACCAACTGCAAATTATGGAATGGAATTGATGCAAGATATAGGAGCTTATTTACAATTGTCAATCGGAGATCATGTTTATATTGGAGATAATTCTGTTGTACAGGCAGCTGCTATTGGTTCATTTGTGTACATTGGCAAAAATTGTGTTATTGTAAGTTAATTAGCAGAGGATTATATAGAATTTAGAAATAATTATTTAGGGAGAAAGATGTATTCTAAGCGATTGTTGTAGAGTTGAGGATAATTCTGTTGTTGCTTCTGATACTGTTATTCCTACCTTTACTTCATTTTCTGGAAATCCAGCCTTAATGACTGATTCTGATTTACCTGAATCAACAGAAATAACCATGAAAGAATTGACAACCAAACTTTATATTCAATATTCTCCAAAAATTATTTGAATGTTTATTGTGTTAAACAGTCACCTAGCTGTCCAGCATACCTCTCTGTGAGTCTATTCTTTAATGTGTCAGTTTGTTGTGTTAACATTGATGACAATGTCAATAGATCTCCTTCAGTAGAAATTTCTAAAATCGATTAGATATTAACGAGAGACAATACTTACGCTGATTAAAAAGTTTAGATTGTGAAGTTTCCAATCCGTCTGTCTCTACAAGTGTTAAAAGATTGTTCACATCCTTAATAGTTGACGACATATTTCTTCTAATAAAGTCTATTTGTTGGAATGCCTTCTCATTGTTCTTATATTTGAAATTTTCTGTTCTTAGAGAGTTTGATATTCTTCTTTCCTCCTCAATTAATCTCAATAACTCTTGCTTCTTTGTTTCGTTATCATCCATAACACCAACAAGTTTCTTTTTGTATTTCTCAACTAGATTTTCCAAAAAGTGGATTCTTTCCTCTTTTGTCTGCCCTTCTTTGATTTGAACACTTATTTCTTCTTTCACTTGTTCAGTAAAGTCTCTTCTTTCTTCGAGAAGGTGTTGTGTTTGTTTTTTGAATCTATCAATTTCTTGCAAATTATTTTCACTGAACAGTTTGAGAGTTCTTATTTCTTGATCCTTTCTCTCTATTAATGCATTGAGTTCCAAAATTTGCTTGTCTTTTTCTCCATTCTTTCTAATCTCATCCTCTTTGCAAGCAATTAATTCCAGTAACCTTGCTTTCTTTTCCTCGTAGTGAAGCCTTTCTCTTTCAATGTCAGATCTTAATTCTCTGATTGTCCTGTTATGCTCTTCGATTATTGGCCTCAAATGTTGTCTGTCTTGATCTCTTACTTGAACTTCTTTTTCTCTTAGGTTTTGGTTGAGCGATTCAATTGTCTTTTTTAAACCCTCAATCACATTTGTATGAGTCTGGGAATCAGAATCCAATTTAACTTGAAGCTCATCTATTCTCTTATTTAACTCTGACACAGCTGTATCCTTGCTGCTAGAAATAAATTGAAGGGCTTCAAGCGAGTCTTCCAGAGATTTGTTTTGAGATTCTAAATTGGTATTCATTGAGTGCAATTTGATGATCTTATTTCTGAGGTCAATAATTTCCCTGTTCTTCTTTTGAATCTCGTCTATCAATGTTGTTTTAGAAAATTCTTTTTGTTTAAATAAATTCACATCTATTAAACCTTGTTTATCCTCCCCAAAAGAAATATTCTGTTTCATTGGAGATTCTTTTTTTGGTGTTATTTGAGGCTTAACATTAGTATTTTCATTAATTGCTGTTCTCGATTTTTTGATTTGTGAAAGAATATTTACAATTTCTCTATCTTCGTTATCTGTGGTATTACCCTCATCATGATTATTGAATATTATTGAGGTCTTTTTAGGTCTTGAAGTAGAAATTTTGATTGGTTCAATGTCAGATGTTGCAAACTCCTCAGTAAAGTAGCTGTTTTGCACATTCTTAATTTTCTCTTGTTGTACCTCTGCCATTTTGAAGGCTTTATCTGTTTTTTCACTCAGTAAAAGTTGTTTGATGAGATCTTCCTTTTCTTTACGAGGTGAAATTTCAATTTCCTTCATACCAACAGAAATTCCACTTTGTCTTCCTGATTTTTGTTCCGATTCAAAATCATAAGGTTTAAACGAAGGAGGAGTAAAATATGCCGTACTTGGTGTTGTATTTGCTCTTGACATTGTAGATAAG
The DNA here is from genome assembly GCF_000004985.1 of Naegleria gruberi. NCBI lineage: Eukaryota > Heterolobosea > Eutetramitea > Acrasida > Naegleriidae > Naegleria > Naegleria gruberi. The sequence goes on from NW_003163308.1 coordinate 445,699, forward strand.
AAAGGATGAGGGGATTTACTAATGTACATTTCCCGATCCCTTGGAGTTAATGTTGGTGATTCTCTTCTCATTCGTTGTTGTTGTGTTCCAATTTTTTCCTTATTAGCTAAATAATAATAATGATGATGTTCCTCAACAGCTGCTTTGTTATTATTTGATGATGTATTAAATACAGTTGGAGAGGCTGCTCTTCTCCTAAAGATTGCTGGATCAAACGTTTGAGTTTCTGGCGCAAAATTTGTAGAAGGTGAGCGCGGTCTGTTTTTTTCTGGGTTTGTATGAGGAACATATTGTTCCGTATTATTGTTGCTTAATGTTGCAGTTGAGGGAGAATATTCATTTGTTGTTCTGTATTGAGTAGATGAGGCTCTTGGGGAAGAAGGTGAAAGAGAAGGAATTTGTCTTTGAAATTTGATAGCAGAGAAATGACCAGGTGTATGATTGATTGCAAGGGATGATGTTGGACGTTCGGCGTCATTTAATAACGTTAGAGAGGGAGAAAGAGAAGGATTATTAGTTGCATAGGTAGTTGGTGTTGAGGTTTTTGAGGAAAACACTGTTGGACGAGAATTTGTTGGTGAGGGAGCATATCTATTTGATGAAGATGACGAATGCTCTGCGTAGGGAGATGGTTTAGAAACAAACAATCTTGAAAATCCATTTTTCGTTGATTCCAAGTGCATAATTGTTGGGTCATCTCCTGTATGATGATTTTTTAAGGCTGAATTTCTTGCAGGTGATGATGCTTGACTCCTCTCTCCATAACCCTCATAATTTGATGATGTAAGGAGTGGCATTTTTTTCAAAATGACTTGCTTGACGTTAAGAAAAATGGAGGGAAGATGTTACTAAACTCTCTCAATTAATATGAGAGGTTCTGTAAATGGTTGCAGTTCAGTTTTCAAAGAGGAAGAAATAATGGATTTGCCAAGAATATATTTATTTACGATACTCTTTCAGAACTTTCTGTCATTTCAATATCTTGGACTCGTCTTTGTCTATTGACTTTTTCACTTGGAATGTCAGCAGAGAAGATGTTGCTACTTTCAAAATCAGAAAGCATAAAACTGTTGATATACTTTGGGACTGATTGAGAGAGAAAATTGTCCCTCATATCAACATCATTATCAGTGTCGTGTTTTGAGGAAAATTGACTATTAGTTGAGGAAAATTGGTAGGAGCTTTTCTTACTTGTCTTGCCTGGTGAGGAGAGAGGTCTCTTGTTATTTCCAACTGCTTGTGTAGTAGTTGATGATTGGAAAAAGGTAGAAGTGGAGGAAAGAAGTGGAGGAGGAGCTGTTGCACTGCTGTGGAATCTCTTTTGTCTATTAAGAATGGAAGTTGTCTTCTTTGGACCTAGAGAATACTTTGGACTGCAACTGTTGGTGGTATTAGAAGTGGTTGGAGGTGAGCTGGTATGTTGTTTGGAAGGTGAAACAAGGAGTGAGGATAAGTTATTTGAAGGGAAACACTCTGGAGAAAGTGAACGGGTAGTAGAAAGCAAGCTAGTTAGAGAAATGTCTGAGACTGTACTAGAAGTGGTGGAAGAGGTTGAGAGAGCATCATATGATCTGGCTCTTCTCTGTGAGAGGTACCTTTCTTTTCTTTCATTAAAAACTTCAGCCTTCAAACAGACACAAAACTTTGGAACGGAAACAGTTTCACATTGTTTGTGAGTTATGGTATGGTCAATTGAATTAGTCTTTTTGTTTTCAATTTCAATTTGAACTAAATCTTCACATTCATCTTCATCAAAATGGCCTAAACCAACAATTGTTCCGACCTTACCATGCAACATTGGATCAAGTGTTTGTAATATTTCAAACTCTTCTGGAACAATGATAAGAACTAAATCATTTAAACGAAGTAAAAGTGAAGTGAGCTTGTGATGAACAAACTCAATTCTCTGTTTGTTATCTTTGTCATCAGTGGTGGATGATGAATCATCTTCAATAGTACTGCCGTGTCTTGAATTACTACTAGAAGGCTTGTAATTAATAAGTCCTTTGAACTGTTTTGTAGGCTTCATGTCGATTGAGTAAAAAGTGAGTTGACTATTCAGTTAGATGTAATAGAGAGATTAGAGTGAACGCTGTTAATAACTAGCAGGTTGTTGTTGTTGTATGGTTACTTGTTGTTGTAGTCAGCAAAGGCTTGATAAAAACGCAACACACGATAAGGCTTAAAGTGGACAGATCAAGGCTACTTTCCGCTAATGTTGTTGTATGAATGCTCAGAGCAGAAGTGAGGGAGCAGTGTGTTGTTTTTTTTTAAGAACAATCTTGAAAGAAATGTGTAGTGAATTTTGATTGTTGTTTGTTGTTTTTGCATCAAGCGATTCTTCTTGATTTACGAAGAGCGGCAAGCATGAAAATTACTTTTTGATGGTTTTGGACTTTGTGTGCTTCACGGTCATTTACTTGACAATTGACAGGTAAGCCAATGTGAGCTCTATAAGGAAGACATCTTCACATATTAACTTCACTCAAGGAATGAAAAACCACATTAAACAATATTCTATCTCTTTTATATTAAATGACAAAGATTCCACTTTTTCATTTGGAACTATCTTTGTTAATGAGATTTCACATTCAATTGAGTAAAGTTTTATTCGAAACACTTGTAATTCAATAAAATTGAGTTCCATTGTCATTGTATTAAATGATTAATTAACAATTAGTACAGACCAAGCATAGTCCCTGCATTCAACATTAAAAGCGAAGAGTCTTTTTCTTACAAAAAATGTGAAAAGGATTATTTCACAAATTGTGCGAGTGTCTTTTCAACAAGCTTTGTGTGAATACATGCTTGCTATATTTGGTCTATCTATTCAATAAATTATTTGAAAACATTTTTCATTGGGGAAATGAGTTGCTTTTTAGTTAAAACTTGCTTTTGAGATTCACTTCCGTATGTGTAAGATTTTGCAGGAAATTTAATAGTGTGAAGTTGTATTTGTTAAAAAGGTATATCTTCTTTTTAATTTTACTGTAATTCACTTTTGACTACAGTTATTCGAAACTTGTGGAAAGCTTTTAATAAACAAAATTTCACATTTTGTAACATATTTGGTGGCCATAAATGTTAATTTGTTGAAATAAAATGGCATTGGTTCATTATTGTCCTTTTGTGGATGTATGCACTCTCTTTGGGATTTAAAATTGTCAATATTAGAAAGTTGACTTTTACAATGACATTTCTAGTTCGATTTCTTGTATTTTCACCAAACTTGGACAGCACTACAGTATTTAATTGAAATACAACAATTTCTCAGCCTTAAATTCCATCAACTTTATTGTAATAAAATTTGAATATTCCTAAAATCAACTATTGACCAACTTATTATATTCTATCACAATAGTTCCTTTACCAATGAATTATACACAATAATTTAGCACGTATTCCTCCACATTAAATGTTTGTTCTCTGATTAAGTGTATTTTGGCTGAATGCTGCCAAACTATTCAATATTTCATTTTACCATTTATCCTAAACTTGACAATGTCAAACATCAGATAATGTATAAATGATAAAGTTGAGTGTAAAACTAGCTCCATTGAATGAGTTCCTTGAGCAATGATTTTGAATTGGGAGAAAACATTGGATAATTTGGACATGTTTTCAAGGGTTTTGGGCCAATACGAAACAAGTCGATATTCCCAAATTAAATACGAAAAATTAGTGAAATTATTGCACGATTATTGGTATCAAGAACCAACTGAAAGAAGTAATATTTTCAGTTATTTCAAGTTATTAGAAAATATCAAAACAACAAATAGAATGAAAACTTGACATTTTGCTTTTCATTGTAAAAGAATTGAAATTGATTAAAAAAAAATGGACTTGACCAATCTCACACCCGATCTCAAATTAAAACTCCTATCAATGCTTTCATCTTTAAATGATGCTGATGATAGTAAAAAGAAAAATCAATCATCTAAAAAATCATCATCCGACAACGATTATTATCATCACGAATTCTCACAACAAGATAAATTATTTATTCTTGATTTAATTAATTCTATTCAAAATGATGGTTTCTTTGTGAAAGATGATTTTCAAAATGAAGAATTAACTAGTAATACTAAAGATCAATTATTAAATATGAAGAATGAATTAAATCAAGCAGGTATAGGTGAAGGATCAGCTAAATATGTTAATACTGAATTAAGAGGAGATTTATTTAAATGGTTATCTGATTCCGATGTACCTGATAAAACTCCATTGAAGGAAACTCTTTCAAAATTGAATAATTTTAGACGTGTATTAAATTATTTATTCGATTTGGAATTAGATAGAAATAGTATTCAAGTTGCTTTTTATACTAATGGAGCTAGATATATTAGACATGCTGATGCTTCACCACTTCAATCATCTGATAGAAGATTAACATTTTTATTATATTTCAATAAGGAAATTAATGGTGGATCATTGAAATTATATAGAAAGGAAAGATCATTTGATAACGATATTAGAAAACCATATAATTATCAATTTAAGGAAAATGCAGAGAATGAAGCAACAGTTCAACCATTATTTAATAGACTTTTGAGCTTTTCAAGTGAATATTATCATGAAGTTTTACCATCACTCTCAGATAGATTTTCATTAACAATGTGGATGTATGGGAAAAAGGATGTGTGGAAGCAAATTAATGATTTAACACAAAGTACAATATTTATTTCTATTTGTTCATATAGAGATTCTGAGCTACAACACACTATTAATGACATGTTTAAAAAGGCTTATTATCCAAATAGATTGCGTGTCGGTATATGTTTACAAGTTGAAGAAAATGATTCAATTAATGATGTATTCGATTATAGAAATCAATCTTACTCTAAACAAATTAAGGAAATTGTTTTAAATTACAAACAATCACAAGGCCCATGTTTTGCTCGATATTTAATTCAACAAAATTTATATGATCAAGAAGATTATTACTTACAAATTGATTCACATATGAGATTTGATGAAGGATGGGATGTTACACTAATCAAACAATTGAAACAAGTTGATGATGGAAGCAAACATTCCATTCTATCTACATATCCAGTAGGATATGAACAACCAAATCAAATTCCCGAACATGCCAAACCAACAATCATTGTTGCTAAAACATTTTCAAAGGATGATAATGGATTTGAAATGGTTAGATTGGGAGCTAAAATTGTTTTGGAAAATCATATTGAAAAACCAATTCCTTCACTATTCTTTGCAGCAGGTTTTGCATTCAGTTTTGGAAAGATTGTAAAAGAATGCCCCTATAATGAATTACCATTTATTTTCTTTGGTGAGGAAATGTACATGCTTAAAAAATTCATATCTAAAGGATACAAGTTATTCTCACCAACTGAGCCAATCATTTATCACTTGTGGAAGAGAAGTTATAGAAAGGTATTTTGGGAGTTATCAAATGAATCTATGGAAGCTAAACTAACATTTGATAATTGGAATAGTTTTATTGAAAATTTTGGAAAATTAACACAAACTCAAATCATTCAAATTGATGAAAGCACGGCAAAGGAGCACGATTCAGAACAAATCAAAGTTATTAGACAATCATCTCAAGAAGATGTAATGAATTATCTTGGAATGACATTATCCAATAATGAAACAGATGAATTTTCTGAATATTGTGGAATTGATTTCAAGAATCGTACAATCAGTGAGAAAGCTCTCAACGGTGAAATTTGAATGTATCAAACAAATAAATCATTTATGAATTCATATTTTCCGATTTCATATTTAACTTCTTCAAATTGATAGAAATAATTTCATATTGAATTGTTTTCAACTCATCCAACCTTGCCTTTGAATTTAATCTCAATGATGATGGATAAAATTAAGTAATTTCCTAATNTAATACATCTTTGTTCTTGGTCCAATCAGCATTTTATGCAACATTTTGATTGAATGGTATTAAAATACATTCATTGTTTGATATGATGTTATTTTGATTAGCTTCCGAAAATCCGAACTGATAAACATGATGATAGTAGAAGTATGCAATTTTTGTAAGAATGTAGAGAGGATTGAAAATTAGGACAATTAAATCGTATTATGAACAGGATCCTCAAATTCATCATCACAAATGCACTGAAAATTGAGATCTACAGTTGACTAGTAACAAGATGCTGCATTCAATCAATTTGTTTACTTTCTGCGGATTAGAGTTTTTAAAAAATTTTACAATGTGAAATGCCAATAGCGGAGTTGACAGGACATTGATCCAATATGACGTCATGTGCTTCCTCAAATCCTCCGAATAGAAATAAATTATCCAGACAAGTTTGTTGTATTAGAATTTAATCAAGGCAAACACTTGTCCCACCTCTCATATCCTTAATGAACAGCAATCAACATTTTAATTGATATGATGATTACAAACACATTAAATAAGGCTATAGGATTCAAATCAATGAGAGCTGGAAGGATTTTCTGTTCTGGTTTGTGTGCCTCCACTTAATCGCCAAAGTGAATCGGCCAAACACATAACAGTAGTAAGCATCAATTTCGCTATAATAAATCCCTTATTATACTGTACAATGAATTGATGCTGCAGACCGAGACCGCAACGAGTTTGTTTTACCATCACTAGAAGTGAATTATGCAGAAATGATCAAGGGTTTTGTTTGGTACAGATAAGGAGAGTATTAGTTGTAAGAAGAGTCTCTGAAAGCTCCTTAATATTCGAGAGTAAGCGCCTTTTTATGCTTATTCACAGAGACTCGGAGGTTTATACAAATCCGCATTTAGAAAAATGGCGAAAAAACAAAGCGCGTCACTGTTACAAGAGAAAGAGTCAAAATCGCTTGCGCTTTGCTCAGAAGAACCACTGTTTACAAAACCATCTTGTATTAAAGCTCGGATGTTATTGTTCACTTTTAAAAAAAAAGCAACAACACCATCTGTATAACATAAAAAATGAGATCTTCTCTTAAACTCACCAAGATCCTCTCCAAGGCTTCTACTCAACAAAGATATTACTCTGCTGAATTAAAGTCAATTTTGGCTGCTCAAATTCCACAAAAGCAAGCCGAACTCAAGGAAATTAAAGAAAAATTTGGTAATGTCTCCCTCGGTGATACTACTGTTAGAATGGCCTATGAAGGTATGAGAGGTATCAAGGGTTTAGTCACTGAAACTTCTCTCTTGGATCCTGAAGAAGGTATCAGATTCAGAGGTTACAGCATTCCAGAATGTCAAGAAAAGTTGACAAAGGCTCAAGGTGGTCAAGAACCTCTCCCAGAAGCTATGTTGTGGTTGTTGTTAACTGGTGAAGTCCCAACTCCTCAACAAACCGAAGGTTTGAGAGCTGACTTGCAACAAAGAGCCCAACAAGTTGATCCAAAAACTGTTGAATTCGTTAAATCCATCCCAAATAATCTCCACCCAATGACACAATTCTCTATGGCTATCTTGGCTTTGCAAAAGGACTCTAAGTTTGCTCAAGCTTATCAAGATGGTGTTCACAAGAGAGAATACTGGATTCATACTTATGAAGATGTTTTGAACTGTATTGCTCGTTTGCCACTTGTTGCTTCTATTATCTACAGAAAGACTTATCACAATGGTCAATATATTAAGAGTGATTCATCATTGGATTGGGCTGCCGATTATGCCTCAATGATGGGTTTCGGTGGAAACAAGCAAATTGCTGAATTGTTCCGTTTATATTTGTCTATTCACACTGACCATGAAGGTGGTAACGTTTCTGCTCACGCTACTCACCTTGTTGGTTCTGCTCTCTCCGATCCATACTTGTCACTCTCTGCTGGTATGAACGGTTTGGCTGGTCCATTGCATGGTTTGGCCAATCAAGAAGTTTTGAAATGGTTGAAGGAAGTTCAAAAGGATTTGAATGGAAGAGAACCAACTAAGGAAGTTTTAAGACAATTAATTTGGGATACTTTGAATGGTGGACGTGTCGTTCCAGGTTACGGTCACGCTGTTTTGAGAAAGACTGACCCAAGATATACTTGTCAAAGAGAATTTGCTCAAAAGTACATGAAGGACGATCCATTGTTCAAATTGGTTTCTACTTTATATGAAGTTGTTCCTGATGTTTTGACTGAACACGGAAAGACCAAGAATCCATGGCCAAACGTTGATGCCCACTCTGGTTGTTTGTTGCAACATTACGGACTCGTTGAAGAAGATTATTACACTGTCATGTTTGGTGTTTCTCGTGGTATTGGTGTTTTGTCTAGTTTATTGTGGGACAGAGCTTTGGGTCTCCCAATTGAAAGACCAAAATCTGTGACTACTGAATGGATTAAGAAACACGTCAAGATGAACTAAATAAATCTCTAAAATATCTAAGTTATTTGTAATTGCAATTAGCCGATTCTTATCAGAAATCAATCGAAAAAAAATGAATATTGCTAGAAGATTAGTTTCAAAGAAAAAGAAGAGGTATCAAGAAGGTGGTTTTGATCTTGGTAAGTGTCAGTAATCACAAATATTGACAGTTATTATAGATTTGACATATGTAACACCAAATATTATTGCCATGGGTTTTCCGAGTGTTGGTATGTATTTTTACATCATCATTATAATTCATCATCATAATTAATTTTAATTCATATCATTATAAAGGAAAGGAAGCATTATTTCGTAATCCAATGGAAGAAGTACAAAGAATGTTAAAAAGAAATCACGGAGAACATTACAAGGTTTATAATTTATGTTCTGAAAAAACCTATGAACCTTCTTCTTTTGAAGGAAGAGTTGAAAGATTTCCATTTGATGGTTTGTTTCTAATAATATTATTATTATTAATGTTTATATTAATGTTTATATTTAAATAATTCATTATTGAAACATTGATGAAATTCATTAATTCAGATCATAATGCTCCACCATTTGAAATGATGTTACCTTGTTGTCGTTCTATGGATGAATGGTTAAAACAAGATCCAAGAAATGTTGCAATTATTCACTGTAAAGCAGGTAAAGGTAAAGTACTTGAGTATAATAATATTATAATCAATGCTGAATTTTAAAATCATTTTTACAATAATAATAACATATCTAATATATATATAAATATGTAAATATATCTAATATATATATAAATATATGTAAATATCTAATATAAATATATATATATATAGGAAGAACTGGTACAATGATATGTGCCTATTTATTATATAATGGATCTCATAAAGATCCAATCAATTCAATGGATTTCTATGCAGAATCTAGAACTAGAAATAAGGAAGGTGTAACAATTCCTTCTCAGAGACGTTATGTTGAATATTTTAGTGAATATGTTAAAAATGGATTTCAATATCCAAGACCAAATGCAACACTTTATTTAGATTTAATGTTATTATTTAATCCACCTATTTCTATTTTAGGAGCAAGTTTTAAAATGGAAATTAGAGATAAAGATGGAGAAGTTTTATGTTCATTTAAATATAAATCTAAAAGAGAAAGTGAATCTTTAATTACAATTCCATTACAACAAGTTAAAAAAAAGATTCCAATTTGTGGAGATTTAAAAATTTTATTTTATGAAGTTAATTTAACAAAAACTAAATTATTATTCCATTTATGGTTAAATACTCAATTTATACCACAAAATAATAGTGTAACATTACAAAAAATAGAAATTGATAAAATTAAAAGTAAGAGTACATTCCCAGATGATTTTAAATTAGAATTACAATTTTCAGAAACACCAAAAGAAGATTTAGAAAAATTAAAATCACCTAAAAAGGTAACAAGTAGAAATATCAATTCAAGTTCTAATTTATTAGATCGTTCAAGTTCCTCTTCAACACTTGATATTGAAGAAGATTCAAGTATTGTAATTGATGAAGATGAAGATGAAGATAGAACAACAATTTCAAATAATTGTGGAAATGAAGAAGTTGATGATGAAATTATTGATTCAACAATTGATTATGATTCTGATAATTCATCTGGATGTGAATATAATGATGGTTATCAAGATGAAAATGATTTTATTAATCAATTAGAACAAAAATATAATCAATTAAAATTAAATTGTTAACAAAAATATTTGATATATATTTCATGATAATGATAAAGATATGATAAAGATATGATGAATGATTATATTTAAATGTACATATGAGAATAAATGATTATTTTAATAATAATAATATTTTTGATATATATTCAATAATTATTATAATATTAAAAATAAAATTGAAAAAAATGTCTCAATTAGCATCTTCAAATAATGTTGCAGGAGGAGGTACTGAAAAGAAGGCTATAAAAAAGCCTTTAAAAAAGGCTTCAACCAAATCATCAAGTCAATCATTGGAAATTAAAAAGAAAACATCAACTAGGAAATCCAAAGCAGCATCAACAACATCTAATAATGATCATGATGGGTTTCTTGATACAACAGCAACAACAACAACATCAAATGTAGTTAAAAAACCTGGAACTTGGTGGTTTTGGTATTATAAACAAGCCCTCGCAACTGGAAGTGAAATTCCTAAATTTACAATTCAAGGAAGAAAAAGTTTATTAGGATTAATATTAGGAAATAGAAATCAATTATCAAGTGATGAATTAACAAAAAGCCATTGTTTAATTTTCTTTCCAAAGGCTGATCACTCAACTGATCAATTTACAACTTCTTTATTACAATCATTTAAATCATCGGTAGTATTATCAAAACAACAAAAGAATATTCATATTTTTATTACTTGTCCAAGTTTGGAAACATTTGATTTGAATACTAAAAATGTTCCATCTGGTATTAATATTTGGGCAGATTTAAATGGTGAAATTGCAAATTTATTTGGAATGAGACCTTTAATTCAAGATATTAATTTGGATGATTTATTATCTGATGAAAAAAAGAAGAATACTTATTCTAAACAAACTATTATTGGAATGTTTTTCACTTTGGATAAAAAGATTGTAAAATCACCTGCTTTTCAACCAAAATTACAAACTGTTACTTTGGATATTATAAAGAGTATTTATGATTTTATGGATAAATCTCAATATAATTTTGCTAAAATTACTAATAAGGATTCATTGGCATCTGATTTGAGTGAAAATGATTTGAAAACTCTTCATGCAGCTGCCTATAATGATTATCAAAGAGAATTAAAACAAATGGAATCTGATTTGAATCCATCAAAGAAATCTACAAGTAGTAGTACTAATAAGAAAAAGACTACAACATCCAAAACCAAATCAATTAACAAGAATACACCAACAAAAGAACCACCCCAACGTTATTCAAAGCTTTGAATTAATTTTATTTACATATATATGAATATATAATTATTATTATAATAATAATGAAATTAAGAGGAGGGGTTAAAGGAGGAAGAAATTGAAATTATTCAATTTTAATTTCATCAGTATATTCTTGTTTAATCTTTAACAATGGAGAGAGAATATTTGGATTTGAAATTACAGTTTGATCAAAACTGAATTGAGCATTAAAAGAATGATTATTCATCAAATCTTTCCAAGCAGATTCTCTAATTGAAAATTCACGTAATAAGTGATCTTCTCCAAATTTATGAAATAATCTAGTTTCAATACATCTAACACAAACACCATCAACACGTAAAAAGAATCTCATTAAAACATAAAAACAATGATTCATAACACGAATTTTGACAGTTGAATGTGAAACACCATGATCATGTAAATCATCTTCAAATAATACAATTTCATCATAGAATAAAATTGGATCATCTTTTCTTTTTAAAAGTTCATAATCAATTTTTCTTGATGTTTGATTTGCTTGTTGATTTGTTGTTCCTTTGTAAATTGTTGTAAATGTCCAATCAATTTTATCATCTCTTTCAGATACAATAGTTTCTTCTCCATCAAGTTTCTTATTTGCCCAAGTATCAGAACAATTTACTTTAATTTTTTGTAAATGTTCAATTTGATTAATTACTTGATTTCTTGCAAATTTAATACAATCTTTTGGAAGATAACTAAATTCAAAATTACCATGTTTAATTGATAAATATGAATTAAATGTTTGTTCTGGAAGTGCATAAACATCCAATTCATCTTTTAATTCATCCATTTCTGTTTGATTTAAAATTGGTGTTTTTAATGTTTGGAATTTCCATTCATGAAGAGTAAAATTTTCTTCCTGATTTGTTGCATTGGTTGTAAAATTATTTGATGATGAATGAATCATTGGAGTTGTAAGATTACTTGATGTTGAAGAGGCTACTTTTTTCATTATGGTTGGGTTGGTGTTTAAAGGAAAACGAGTTGTCATTTTTTTATATTTTTATTGTGTTTGATGATTAATAATATCAAAAGAATCCCGTGATGATGAATCTTGTAGTTGATTAAAGATCAGATTCTGAAACAATCTACAACAAGGTTATTTGTAGAATTGATTGAATACTAACTTGTAAACTTTTGAAATATATTTAGTCAAGTTCTTCCAGGCCTTTGATCAATTATTATATTAATAATAATATTTAATATTATTATTTGATTAAAATAGATAAAAAATATGACTTCAACAACAACCACTAGTACTCCAATAGTTCTTGATAATCAATCTTCATCATCATTATCATCAATCTTTTCTGTATTCACACCTGTATTTTCTAAATTATCATCCGTAGTTGTTGTTCCTTTTATTTCGGGTGCTCTTATATCGTTGGGAGAATATTCAGTCAGAATGATGTATTTACGTTATCAAAAATTATTTAATCCTTCATCAAAATATGATCCAATGGCTACATTTGTTACTAATGGTATACCTTTAAAGAGAAGAGTAGTAAATAATGAAAAGAAATAAATTCGGAATAATTGAAATTTTAATATTGAACTGAATCTCTCTAATAATATCAACATCAATAGAAATTGTTTGTCAATATCAATCAATATCATAATATAATAATTATTTCACTCAATCATGTTACTGATTTTTGGGAAGGTTTGATATAAAACACAAAATTAACAAACCTCCAAAATCCTGTTAAGGTTCATTACAGGTACATATTGAGATATAACGTTTAAACTTTTAAAAAAAAGCCTAGATAACATTTTACTGTATTTATTATGAAAAAACCAAAAAACCTCAATAACAAGAAGGCTAATAAAAAGCCCTTCAGACAACAACAACAAACCACCACCACCACCTCAACAACAAAAGCCTTATCAGAACTAAACACCTCACCATCAATAACAACACCATATAAATATGAAAATGGTGATTCACCCACAACAACACCAACCTTAGTTAATAAGCGTTCAATTCAAGATGATAGCATGGTTATATATACAAATAATACAATCAATCAATCACCAATTCCTAACTCAACACCACCTCCTCCTAGTAGTATTATTCACAATGATGGTCAATCAAGTATTAATCAAAGTATAATGGAAGAAGAATATGATGATTATATTCATATTCCTTCTCAAATTCAAAATATGACATTAAATTCAAGTAATACATCAGATTATGAATATTTTGGATCACCAATGATGACCATGATGAGTACTCCACCTTCAATAGCCTATCAACAAAGATTAGAACATTTACAATTAATTGATGATTCTGATAATACTCAATTTTATTCCCCTAATACTCCTTTACCAATTCCATCTTCAACTCCATGCATTCTTAAGAAATTATCAAATCAAAGTTCTATTGAGGGAAATGAAGATATTTCCAATAGTTTTAATGTTTCAAATAATTTGTCATTTAATTCAACTAATAGTACACTAAATTCATCTAGGATAAATGACTCTAGTTTACAATTAGATATTTCGCAAATTAATGAAATGTCCAATATACCCAATTCAGTAATTGAACAAAAATTGAAAGAATTAAAACATCAAGTCAATGGAATTCATCATAATTTAAAATCATCACCAATACACAAAGTTGATAATCCAACTCATTCACTTAATAAGAATTATACTGCAACTGTAGATACAGATAGATTATTATCATTTCGATCTTCAACTAGTAGAAGATCTATGCATGTACATAGAGATGATATATTGAGATATGTGAGAGCAATACAGGATCCAGATGATCAAGTAAGAAAGAGAGCTGTAAGTATTTAAATATTATTGATAAATATATACTTAATAATTCATATTAGATTGAAATTGTAAAATTGTTGGATGCAACAATGAAAGCTCCATTACCTGAAAAATCAAAAAAGAATTCAAATTTCGATCATATTCAAGCTAGAGTTTCACATAATCCAAAAACAATTCCAAAAGAAGAAACCAATACTGATTTATATAGTGATTTTAAATCTAAATTGAAAATGACAAGGAAAGCAACAAGTAGATTTAGAGAATGTTTTGATAATTCCTCTTCAACTTTATCGCTGGAGCAAAAAACACTTTCAAGAAGAGAACAAGTTGAATTGGAAAAACAAGAATTTTTAAAAAAATGTCCACGAAAAAGTCATAACAAATAAATTATTATACAAATGTTTCAATAAGATTAATTTTCAATGCAACAGATAATAAACTATTTATGCGATTAAAATAATTTAAAATTCAAATTAAAAAAAATGAGTCAAGATAAAAAGGTAGAACAACATATTGCGGATGAAATTTTTAAACCTGATGTCATTGAAATTTCGGAATCACATATTAATGAAAATAAGAATGTAATAATAACAAAACCATTAAATGATAAACAAGATGCACCTCAAGTACAATTCCGAATGGAATTTGATGAATTAAGTGAAAAGAAAGATAAAAGATTAAAAGATATTTTAAGAAATGATGAATATCAATTTAATTATCCTGTATTTAATTTTGATCAAAAAGGATATCGTCGTATTCCATATGTTGATCCTAGATTTGCAACATTTGAACAACAAGTTGAAGAATCATTTTCATTAAATGTTGCCAAAATGAGAGATATTGCATCTTCACATGAAAAGCCTTTAATTTTATCATCTTTAGCAACAGCTGGTTTATTATGGAAGAAACCAAAAGATAAAATTACAGCTGCCATGTTATTTATTACTAGTACATTGGGTGTTAGTTATTTATACTTTTCAAATATGGGATTTGGTAATATGATTAATAGAGTTAATATTGAAGCTTTTAGAATTTTAAATCAAGAAAAGAAAGCTTATTTACTTAGTGACCAAGAAGTTCAAACTTCTCAACAATTAATTAAATCTCAAATTGATAAAGAAATGGAAGAATTTAAAGAAAAGTACAAACAAGAATAATAACACTCTAAATTTAGGGTTTAACAAATAATTATCATAATAGGATGGGATAATTGAATTGGATTTTGATTGTAAATATTTCAACATCATTTACAGGTTATATTATTGGGTGTATGATACACTTTGTTTGTACACTTTATTCACACATTTTGTAAACAACATGCATGATAGAATTATTATAATAATAATATTGAATATTAATATATTTAATTACTTTTGTTCATGTTCTTGTTTCAATAAGATGGCCAATCTCTTACATGCTTCATCCATTTGTTCTTAGAAGCAGTATAAAAGATGTCT
>NW_003163308.1:461710-464583 GCF_000004985.1 Naegleria gruberi
GCATCACGAATTTTATCCATTTCTTCTTTTTGTTCATTATTATTATTATTACTATTAATATTATTATTATTATTATGATTATTATTAAAAAGATCCAAGGCTTGTAATTGTACATTGTATGGATTTAAAAACATTTCAAAGGCTTTTGTTAAACCATCTTGAGAACCACTTGTACAAATAACATCCCACAATTGTTTGTTTTCATCGGATGGTAATTGATGAGTTACTTGTTGATGTTTTCTCATATATTGTGTGAGTGAAGGTAAACCTTGACTTGGATGATATTGTAATCCATCACTTAATTCTTTACCTCCAATTTCTAGGCTTGTTTGATTATTTAAATCAACTTTAATAGATTGAAATGGAAATGTTTGAGAGTTTGGTAAACCACCTGCAAGTGAAATCATACCAGGTAAATTCATAATTGGCATGAGTGCACGAATTGGACTTGGTTTTCTCAATTTTGAAATTACTGAAAAGAATGGTGTAAAATCTGTGATACGATTCACTGCTGCTGTTGTTGTTGAGGCCATTTTTTTAATTTGTTTTTTTCAAAGGCTATGAAAAATCAAAAAAGGTTAGATTCACTTATTTGTCAATGATGTTGAATTCTCTGAGTTATTGTTGGTGAAGAGTTAAGGGAATTAAATTGAGTTCAGGTGGTCCAGAATCCTTAATTTTTGTTTTGTTTCTATCAGGCTATAAATGATGTTTGGCGCCAAAATCAACTACAAAAAAAATGAGCAGAAACGACTATTATGATTCTGATGAGGAAGTAATTGAAGAAAACAACACAATGGTGACCAATAAGAGAATGAGCAAGGAAGATGTGGATCATATCATTGAGGAAATAAAGGCTCATTTAGGAGAGTTGTGTTTATCAAGAACAGGTCTCGGACACATCTTTGCTTCTTTAGATTTATCGGTAGGTTTTATCAAGCAATGATGAAATTGATAACTTATTAAAATTGTGTAGAACTTGAAAATATCAAATATTAGTGATGGATTTATTATTTCGGAATTTTATCCTCAATTACAAAATATTAATCTAAGTGGAAATGAATTAACTAGTTTAGAATGTTTGACCAATTTAAAAACACTTGTAAAATTGAATGCTTCAAATAATAATTTAGAAACACTACTTGATTTTATTATTGATAAAAATCCACTCAAGGTCTTTTTAGCTGAAGCAAATTTTGAAAATAATTCTCTTTCTAGATTTGATACTAATTTACATCAATTCTCAATTTCATT
The DNA here is from genome assembly GCF_000004985.1 of Naegleria gruberi. Classification (NCBI taxonomy): domain Eukaryota; phylum Heterolobosea; class Eutetramitea; order Acrasida; family Naegleriidae; genus Naegleria; species Naegleria gruberi. Next base: position 462,965 of record NW_003163308.1, read on the forward strand.
GAAAAGATTGAATATTTCTAATAATTCTATTAATTATGATTTATCAGAATTAAATACATTATCTAATTTAATAGAATTGAATATTTCTAATAATCAAATTACTCATCTCAATCTTTCCAAATTGAAATATTTAAAGATTTTAAATGCAGAAAGGAATAACATTAATTCAGTTACAGGTATATGTCCAGATTCACTTCAACAATTAAATTTGAAAGAAAATTCTCTATCAAAACTATCAGAATTTCAAGTATTTAAATATTTGTATAGATTAAATTTAGATAATAATCAAATTAATGATTTTAATGAATTGAGTTATTTAAATAATTTAAGTTATCTATATGAAATATCATTACTTGGTAATACATTTGATTTTGGTCAAAGTACATTGGAAGAAATTGCCAATATTTACAAAAATTCAATTCTCTATCAAATACCACAAATTGTTGTTTTGGATGAATTTGAAGTGAGTAGTGAAGAGAAGGTTAGAGCTAAAATATATATTGAAACCATTGTTGAAAATATTCAATTAGCAGAGGCAGCAGAAGCAGCAGTAGCAACAATAGGTGAATCCAATCCTGCAAATAATGAAGGTAATTAATTTATCTTAATGTACTAAACATTGAAAATTGTAAAGTATCAAATTGATTTGAAGCATTTGAATTATTTAAAGATAAATCTATTGGATTAATATTTGAAGAATGATCTAAATGTTCAACTGGACCATAAACTTTAACTTGTCTCACATGAGTATCTCTACCATTTTGATGATTTTGTGAAATTACAATTTGTAACATGTTACATCTACAATGTTCCAATAAATCTTTTTCTGAACTATTTAACATGTTAATATTTACATAACCAACTGGTTCTTCTAATTCAATAGTTTTAATTTGTATCAAATCATGAAAATTACTTCCACATTTAATACTAATAACTTGTGGTGTATAGGATTCATCTTTTTTATAATCCAAATATATTGCTACTTCTTGTATGGTTAATACTTTATGAAATTGTATATTAATTGTATGTGGTTGTGGTCCATCTGATTGCCAATAGGTTTCTAAATTATCATCTCTCAATTCTTCAACTCCATTTCCTTGTTTTGCTGTTGATACACTCCACACTGCATATTTACCAATTTCTATTAGTGATGAATGTTGTTGTTGTTGTTGTTGATTGGAATTGGAATTGGAATTGGAATTTTTATTATAGGAAGGAATTGAATGATTGTTGGAGTCTTCATGTTGTTGTGATGGAGGTAGAAAAGATGAATCGGTACTCAAAATGTTTAGAAATATATTATCAAAAGTATGATCCAATACATTTGTTGTATTACCACTACCACTACTACTTGATGATGATGAATTGGTGGTAGTAGTAGCTGAAGATGTTTGAACTGAAGAGAATTGAGCAAGCCTAAACATTTTTTATTTAAATACGACGATGAAAAAAATACCTCAACAAGACCATCCTCCGGATACGGAAGGGAGTAATTTGCTTGCTGACAGGATTTTTGTGTTAGAGAGAGCAATTGAAACCTACCAAAAGGAAAACAATAATCTCCGTGACTATCTTCAACAACTTGTAAATATATGTAATGGTCACCCGTTATGAATAAT
>NW_003163308.1:466052-467654 GCF_000004985.1 Naegleria gruberi
CTAATGCTTGACAAGATAGAGAGTCACCCCAATCACATACCTAACCTAGATTGGAACTCTATCAACGTCAGCTACCTTAAATCCCATTTGTCTCCTAAATCTAAATATTATATTTGGAGAAACTCTTCAAATGCCCACATCAATTTTGGTGAGGGTAAAAGTTTCTGTCATGATTGTAACACAGAATCTGACCTTAATCACTATATTCATGAATGCCCTGCTCTGGATAGTGCCAGATACTTTTGCTTGTCAAAAATATCTGATATTCTTGATCAGAGAGAGTGTAAACTCACTCATATTCAATTCAGACCAGAAAAGCATCACCATGTACTCTTCTTCCACCATTCTGGAACCACATTCTTCGAAGATGGATACGTACAACAATACCCAGACATTGCAGAGAAATGGCCTGAGATCCAGGGAGCCATTTCTAACTTTGTCGGCCGCTCCTATAGATATTATTATATTGACTCAATGTAAATTTACAAATTCAAAGAGAATCTGAATAGATTCGTTATTATTGCAATAAAAGATTTTTTATTTAAATAAAATTAAACGATTTAAAAATGGCGGGAAAGAGAAAAAATTGAGTGCTAGCATTTACTCGAACACCCAAACTGTTAAAAAAAATGAGTCTACGAATCAAGAAGAGAACTTCACCCTCCTCCACCTCTTCATCCAATCCAAATGACATCGAGCATGATACATCTACTTCTACCATACCTCCTCGTTCCGAATCATCCAACAACACTAAACATTCACTTTTAAAAAGACCAAGTTTAATTTTACCTAAAGTAACCTCTCTATTCAATAATAATAATAATAACCACTACTACAAATAATCATATAAATAATTCTATAAATAGTAAGACTATTTCAAATACTATCATTAATAATAATAAATTAATAAATATTGAAGATGAAGAAGAAGAGGAAGAAGAATATAATTTATCTTCAAATGAATCTAATCATTCAGATATTGATCAATTTAAATATAAAAAAGTAAAAAAAAGAATTAATTTTGAATATAATTGCCAATTATGTAAAAAAGATATAACTAATTGTAGTAAAACAGATAGAAGTAAACATATTAAATTATGTTGTAAAGTATATCAAATAAGTAATGAACAATTAAAAAATTATTTAAATGAATTAAAAGAAAAACAAAAAGAAGAAGCAAATTATTTTAAATTAATTAAACCAAAAAGGAAAAAAATTAAAAAGGAAGAAAAAAATGAAGTAATTAAAAATGATTTATTAGATTTATTTAAATTTAATAATCAACATTCACTTTGTAAAAATACAAATATAGTAATTTATAATAATTTAAATGAATGGTTAGAATCAATTAAAATGATTAAATATTTAAATAATTTTATTAATAATGGTTATGATAATTTAGAAATTATTTGTAATTTAAATGAAAATGATTTAATTAATCCTTTAAATATTAATTTACATGGTCATAGAAAATTACTAATTATAGAAATTAACAAATTAAAACAAAATTTAATTTTAAAAAAGGAAAGAGATTTATTTGAAAAGAGAAAAAATGATTTAATTGAAAGAAGAAATAAATAAAAGAAGAATTGAAAATAATAA